>NC_088238.1:53354687-53451742 GCF_036934945.1 Oncorhynchus masou masou
GTATTTCTCTTCCTGCCTCCCTCTCCCTCCAGTATTTCTCTTCCTCCCTTCCTCTCCCTCCAGTATTTCTCTTCCTGCCTCCCTCTCCCTCCAGTATTTCTCTTCCTCCCTTTACTACCTGACAGATGGGAGTGTTGGGGAAATAAACCTGTCACTATTTACCACATTATTTATTAGCTTCAGCCCCTTAGTCAGACCAGACCAAAAATCCCTCCACACAGATCAGCTGGAGCCGGATTTATGAGGGCCAACTGTTTAGTTAGAGCAATTTAGTGCCTTGATCAAAGAGATGTCAGGCTGAATTCACCTCAGACAGTGACCTAAGGGTTAAGAGTACATTCCCCACCGCTGAGTTCCGAGACATCAAACGCTCATCAGAGGCTGGAGATGACGGGGCGGGGGAGGGGGGGTAGTCTCATCTGGAGATATTCATCCCACTAGAAATACAGTTGCTATATCCATTTAATGCACATCTGTTGAAGTAATAGAACAGGAAAGGTGTTGTATTGTGACTAGTCATGTGAAGGATAATAGGTCATGGCTGAAGCTGTGTTAATGTAGTCTTCTATTTAAACCCACATGAAGAGATGCCAACCACTGTATCTAGAACGTTTAATCACCGCAGCTGCAATATAAACACATACCGCAGTCATCTCCAGTGTAGCGATTGACAGGCTTGACCCAATGAACCTGCAGCTACAGAACAAGTGTTATGACTGTTCAGGCCATTTCAGAGAAGCTTTAGTACGATACACTTACTGGCAGGCAGGCCTTATAATACAACCGCATTGACCATCTTCACATACTGTCCATCTCGCTATACTGTCCATCTCTCTATACTGTCCTGGGTGGAGGGCGTGTAGTTGAGTGAGTGTTTGCGAGGTGGAGTCTGAATGGATTCTGGGGTGTGTAATCATGGTCACACTAGGTGGAGATGTGGCCGGCATGGAGCAGTGTTTGATTTAAACACTCAATTACCCTGCTAATTCTGTCTCTTTACCCCTCTCAGGTACACACACACACACACACACACACACACACAACGACAGATTTGTATCTTGTCAGCTTGGGGATTCGAACTTGCAAACCTTTCGCTTACTAGTCCCAACGCTCTAACCACTAGGCTACCTTGCCGCCCCGTATGCTCCCTCTGTCTCTCTCCCTCCTCTCATTGCTCCCCTAACCATTCTGCCTGAGTTACAGTGTATGCTCCCTCTGTCTCTCTCCCTCCTCTCATCTGCTCCCCTAACCATTCTGCCTGAGTTACAGTGTATACTCTCTCTGTCTCTCTCCCTCCATCCTCATCTTCCTCCCGCTCTTCCTCCCGCTCTTCCTCCCTCCCTCCACTCTTCTCCTCCCCTCCACCACAAACTCACTCAATCTTCTCTTTTAAATCTTTTCAATGTATTTATTTTCCATTTTAACCATTATTATCTCTATCTCATATATATATATATTGTAAGCAGGTACTATCTTATTCCTATGCTTGCCTTTTACTGTAATGTATTTTTCCTTACCTGACACACCACGAGATACAGTGCAGTATCTATCCAGGGCAGTTAAATGGAGAACCAGGTGACTGTGTGGTTGAGTTTACAGGCTGCTGAGTGATTCCATGTAGAGCCCAGGCTTCAGGGTAAGTGTATGGTGAATGGAGGAGCACTGAACGAATCCTGGAGCCCACTGACTTGTCAAATGGAGTGTGTGACTGTGTGGGGGCGACAGGGGGCTGTGTGTGTGTTTGGGTCTGGGAGCAGGTAGATTGACGGTTAGCTTCGATAGAAAGGTCAGGTCTCCTATAAGGACCATTCCGCCGTTTTTATTTGGTCATTTGGAGGGGGAGAGGGATGGAGTCCCTCTTTACCATCCCTCTCACACTGATGGCATGCAAGAAAAACTAAATCAATCGTTGTGGAGTGGAACCAAAAGATTAAGTGGCAGGCAAAATGAGGGTCTGTTTTTGAAATCTGAATAACTTCAATGTTTTGAGTACTAGTAGACAAGCACTCTGCTTCAATGTCAACCATTTACATCCTGCTAAAGATTAAATTGCTGTAGAAACAATAGCACACAGCCATGTTAAAAAAATAATGTATAAAAGTGAAAATATATGTTTTTTCAACTGAAATTGAGAACAGAATGAGGTAGTCATGGTCTTTAGATTGGTATTGTGATTCATAAAACAATAATATGTGTTCTCATCTGAGACAATTAATAAAAACATTGGAAGATGTGCAACCACTATCACAAACTGCAAGACGGTGTCATTTTAACACATGGAAAATTACACATATCGCCTCTCCGCACTCATCTTCCTTCCAGCATCTGTTGCGTATTGGAGATAACAACTTTACACATGACCGTTTGTTCGAGAAACAAAGGAATGAAGGTGAGAATAGTGTGAGAAAGAGAGGCGATTGGTCGTTAATGGCCATCATCTTGATCAAACAGATGCCACCTCATTGGATAGGCTCATTATAATGGCGACTGTACACGATTCTGTTTGTGTTTGGGTAAATCTCTGCGTTTGTTTCGATGAAGTTGAGTGAAAAAATTAAACAATCCATTGGTTTGTAGGGACAGTGAGTCTTGATTCCAGCCTTTAAATGCATTTGTGTTTTATTGTTTTTTGGAATTTGCTCGAGTTTAGTCAATAGAGTTAGAGATATGCCATCTGTTTTAGCAGGGTCGGATTACCGAACAGTCACACAGTGCACTTGCCCCGGGGACGCCAACCTCGAAGGTAGTAGGAAAAAGACAAAAGAACTGGAGGTCAGGTAGCTTAGCATATGATAGGACAATGTGTAGAAAAGCAGGACTTTAAAACTGCAACATGTATTTTAGCCTCATGACAACATGTATAGAATAGAATTATAAAACTGCAGATTTTTATTTCATTTTTTAGGGAGAGGGGCCCAGAGGTCAGTGCCCCAGGGCCCCAAATGCGGTAGTCCAGCCCTGTGTTTTAGGATAGTTTTTTTTTTAATACACAGGCAGTCTTTTCTCATACATCTTACAGCCTTAACAAATGTCCACATGATAGCCATTTATGGTGTGTGAAAGTTCATATCGTCACATCAACAAACACACACATCAGTTATTTTACACCCCCCTGAAGGCTGCGTTCTTTACTTCATTTCCTCGGCAGTTGGAAGAATCGCACGGCAGTGGCATTTTTTTTCTAATGGACTATAAACCCAAAGGTCACTCGTTTTTTTTCCACAGCAATTACTCACCAAAGTGAGAAAAATTACAGTTGGACGGGGAAACAGGAGATTGGTTGCGGGGGGGGGAATGCAATCCACTAGCTACTTTAAGGTTGCTAAGGGAGAGAGAGCGTCACTCCTGAAACATGCTCACAGCAACAACCTCACAACTCCAAAGGCAGCTTAGCTTCCCCCACTATGTTAACAAATGTTTTTTTGTGTGTTTTTTTCACCTTTATTTAACCAGGTAGGCAAGTTGAGAACAAGTTCTCATTTACAATTGCGACCTGGCCAAGATAAAGCAAAGCAGTTCGACACATACAACGACACAGAGTTACACATGGAGTAAAACAAACATACAGTCAATAATACAGTAGAAACAAGTCTATATATGGTGTGAGCAAATGAGGTGAGATAAGGGAGGTAAAGGCAAAAAAAGCCATGGTGGAAAAGTAAATACAATATAGCAAGTAAAACACTGGAATGATAGATTTGCAGTGGAAGAATGTGCAAAGTAGAAATAAAAATAATGGGGTGCAAAGGAGCAAAATAAATAAATAAAATAAAATAAATACAGTAGGGAAAGAGGTAGTTGTTTGGGCTAAATTATAGGTGGGCTATGTACAGGTGCAGTAATCTGTGAGCTGCTCTGACAGCTGGTGCTTAAAGCTAGTGAGGTAGATAAGTGTTTCCAGTTTCAAAGATTTTTGTAGTTTGATCAAGTCATTGGCAGTAGAGAACTGTAAGGAGAGGTGGCCAAAGAAAGAATTGGTTTTGGGGGTGACCAGAGCGCGTGCTACAGGTGGGTGATGCTATGGTGACCAGCGAGCTGAGATAAGGGGGGACTTTCCCTAGCAGGGTCTTGTAGATGACATGTAGCCAGTGGGTTTGGCGACGAGTATTGAAGCGAGGGCCAGCCAACGAGAGCGTACAGGTCGCAATGGTGGGTAGTATATGGGGCTTTGGTGACAAATCTTTAAATTGGAGATGTTTGATGTGGGTCTGGAAGGAGAAGGAGAGTCTGGAAAGAGAGTTTACAGTCTAATAACAAAAACTTCTGCTCAACCTCCCTCTTCCCCCACTTCTTGCCTGTCCCTCGTCGCCGTTCCGCCCCTGCAAGCGTAATTATCTACGTTTACTATTTAGCCGCTAATCAAGGATGACTTAAGAATATACAAGAATTCACACATTACTGATTTATACAGTATACTGCTCGTGAAGTGAAATTAAGCTTAAGTTCCTAGGCTGTGCTTGTCTTGAGGCTGTGTGACAGTGTTTTGAAACTGGACTACAAGTGCAGTTCCCGTGTCAAAACTGTTTCTCATGTTCTCTGATGCTATTATCATCCCAACACTGCAGACCTGTGAAGCTAGTATCCATGACTTGGGGCTAGAAGCATGATAACACCACATGCTTGTCAGATACTATATAGGACCGTAATAATTGCAGGCCAGTGTAATCGACTGGGACTTGAACCTTGCTCCCGTGACTTAGCCGGTTGAGTTTAATCCTGTGCGAAAACTGCAAAATGGTTATTAAACGTGATGACCAAACCTGCTCTGCGTGTGTGTCCGAATGTGCCATCGTCTACATGTTGAGTTTATCGATCAACACCAGACACGATCAGGACACACGTTGAAATATCAAAACAAACTCTGATCCGACTATATTGATTTAGGGACAGGTCGAAACATATAAAACATTCATGGACATTTAGATAACTAGCTGCTATTGCTGCTAATTTGTCCTGTTATTTTACCTTTCTTTTTCTGGGTCCCTGTAGAATTTTGACCCATTTTGCATCACAAAAAAAATGGTCTTCTCTACTAAACCTAGATAGTTTCTAGTAATCTCTCCTAGTTCAGGCTTTTCTTCTGTGGATATTATATGACAACATTGGCAACCAACTTTAAGGTACATTACTTCAATCAACTTCATCTTTTAATCACCCATCACCCACCCATATATGCTCCTAAAAAACAACGAGAAAATGGGAGAGGTGGGACTTGCAGCACGTCAAGCATCTAAAATCGAGCCAAGTTCTATTTTAGTGCCTGGCTACGCAGACGCTCATTAACGCAGGCAAGCAGTTTGGATTAAACTATTGAATAACACCTATCTGTACATTTATTTTGCAACGCTCGCACACGCAAGGCAGTCGGTGTTGTCAGCATGTAACCAAGAAACACATGTACACTGTAAGGTCCCTAATGAACTGAAACACAACCCCAGTATACATAATGCCAGTCTCAGTTAGTGTTAACCAAGCCACCATGGTGGAGCACTGTTCAGCCAATATGGCCGCCGCCACAACCAGCAGCAGCAGAAGCAGGCCCCTAGGTAGCACAGTAGGGGGGCAGGTGGCAGCCAGCCCCAGCCATCCAGAGATAGAGGCACTGATTTAGTGAGACAAAAGGCAATGGTCGCTATCCTGGCTTGTCACAACCGCTCTGAACCCCCTGACGCTGAGGCCGTCACAAGCCACACGCAGCAGAGGGGACCCTGAGAGAAGGGGGGGACACATACATTCTACACTGTTACCCAGAGGTCTCCAGGGGCCGAGACCATTTATGATCACCTGCGGAGATGGGAAGGATGCTTTTTTTTCCCTTCTCTCTATCTCTCTCTCTCCCTCGCTCTCTCCCTCTGTCTCTCTCTCTCTCTCTCCATCTATCTCTATCTCCATCTCTCTCTCTCTCTCCCTCTGTCTCTCTCTCTCTCTTTCTCTCCCTCTCTCTCTCCCTCGCTCTCTCCCTCTGTCGAGCTCTCTCTCTCTCTCTCTCTCCCCATCTTTCTCTGGTGCACTTGTCACACTCACTTACAGACCTAAGTGAGATGACATATGTGTATGTGTGTGTGTGGGGAGGGGGGGGTGTCATGGTGGGATCTCAGCAATCTCGCTGTGATTTCCCACCAACTAAACAATGTGTGGCCAACAATTGAATGAAAAGCACCTTGAAAGGAAAGCAGAGGACCAACATTTAAATATGCATCCTCTCCTTTTGACTCTATTCTGCTATCCTCCCTCCCCTCATTGAACCCACAGTGGGACCCCACATGATTCCCACTGCCCTGGTTGAGGCTGCCACTACTCAGCCAGCAGCAGGCCAAATCCACTGGCCTCTCTGATCAGTCACAACTGAAAATATCATCAGAGTAAAATAAGAAAGGGGGATGGTGGAAAAAAAGAAGAGCGACGAATTGATCAATATTAAATTTTTCTCCCCAAGTGACATGTTCAGGAGCTAATCAGCAGAGATTGGAAAGATGACACCTGGAATATCAACTAAGTCAAAGTGGCCCCCTCTCTCTCTCCCCCTCGTTCACCCTCCTGTCTGTCTGTCTGTCTGTCTGTCTGTCTGTCTGGATGTCTTCCTGCCGGCCTACCTCTCTCTCTCTCATCCCCATTACAACTCACTGTTCCTCACCTCTACATCATTAATTCTCTCTCTCTTCCTTGCTCTCTCCTTCTCCCTCTATTCACTCCTTCACCATAACCCCTCACCTCTCTCTCTCTCCTTCTCACCAATCGCTCTCCTATGTGCCAAAGGCCATGAGTCATTCACACGATGCACTGCATGTGTGTTGCATTAACACAGGCATAGGAGTGTTAAAGTACACATATAATTAGAATTCCTAGAACCTGGGGGAAGGGTGATTTGAATGGGAATATCTGCTCTATTTATTCTAATTCTATGACAGTATTATTCCATTCAAATGTTTTTCTGGATGGGCTATAACCCCCTGATGTGCCGATAATGGATTATATTTGTTTTTATACCATTATTCTCCTTCATTAAAAAATGTACACCCTTGTCAGTGTTTCTCAAAGATTGTACTTATGAGTATAATGTGACAATATACACTGAGTGTTCAAAAAATTGGGAACACCTCCCTAATATTGAGTTGCACACCCTTCTATACTCAGAACAGCGTCAATTCATCAGGGCAGGGACTCTACAAGGTGTTGAAAGCGTTCCACAGGGATGCTGGCCCATGTTGTCTCAATGCTTCCCACAGTTGTGTCAAGTTGGCTGGATGTCCTTTGGGTGGTGGACCATTCTTGGTACACACAATAAATTGTTGGGAGTCCAGCAGCGTTGCAGTTCTTGAAACACTCAAACCGGTGCGCCTGGCACCTACTACCATACCCCATTCAAAGGCATTTCAATCTTTTGTCTTGCCCATTCACCCTCTGAATGGCACACAGACACAATCCATGTGTCAATTACCTCATAGCTTAAAAATCCTTCTTTAACCCGTCTCCTCTCCTTCATCTACACTGATTGAAGTGGATTGAACAGGGGTGACATCAATAATAGCTTTCACATGGATTCACCAGGTCACGGAAAAAGGTGTTCATGATGATGTGTCCACTCAGTGTATGAGCCTGCTCAAGCTTTTACAGTTTTTCTTCGTCGCTTTGGTGCATTTTTCACATCATCCCTAACATGTGCAAAATAATAAGTGCATTTCTCAGAACAATTTGTACAAACTGCAATATACAATAGATATGTTTCTAAAGCTAGTCAGTCACTAAAAATCCTTAGTACATCTCTCAAAAGTAAATATTCATGCCAATGATCATGTCATTGTCATCAGAATGATAAGTCATTGAGTCATTGTTCACGAACAAGGTCGTCAAAATGTTCAGGCATGTTGTCAATGTAACTGTGTACTTTGACAGCATTACCTGATGTAAACTTAGGCTACAGTTTGGATGACAGTTACTGTATTGAAAATGCACAAGGCTGCACTTCTATAGCATATATCAATTTCAACAGTACTATTTACATATTACTGTATGTGGGGTATTGATTGAAAGAGACTGGACAACCCAAGGGGCACAAAGGAAAAAAAACTAAATTAGAAAGAAACACAGGAAACCACCCCTAAGGCACAACTTTGCCCGCAGCACTGTTTGTGCTGTCTCTACACATCCAGATGTTCCTGTCTGTCGGCCCACATATTCTCATCCACATCACACCGGATATTTTCCCTTCCAATGCAACGTGGAAAGAATCTTTTGGAATGCCTTATCCATCCTCTGCAGGCGTCTACTGTGATGTCCTCACATGCTGCATCTATTGCAGCCAGCAGGGTCATCTGTGTGTGTGGCTGACGATCGTACACTTTCCACCTCCATGCTGAAAATAACTCCTCAATTGGGTTAAGGAATGGTGAATAAGGTGGGAGGAATTCTATGAGCATCCTCGGTTGGGTCACAAACCATTGCCTTATGATTGTTTGATCGATGGAAACTCACATTATCACAAATGACCACATACTTTGGCAAATCCTATCTAAACAGACCCCTCTCATCATCAGGGATGAGAGCCCTGTAGAGAGTCTCTAAAAAGTTGAGTAGCTGCTGGGTGTTGTTTGGCCCTATAAGGGGGATATGGGTTAAGACACCATGCTCCGAAATAGCAGCACACATGGTGATATTTCCTCCCCGTTGGCCTGGCAAATCCACAGTAGCTCTGTGACCGATGATATTCCGACCCCGCCTTCTGCATTTGGTCAGGTTGAAGCCAGCCTCATCCACGTATACAAAGTTGTGAGAGGGTTCACTTGATTCCAACTCCATTATACACTATATCCCAGAACACACAGTTGAATTTGTTTTAGTAAGGAAGAGTGACATAAAATGTACATATATTGCATGTTCCTTCCACAGCAATGGAAACGTGTGCAGTTTATGCTTACTGTACTATGTATCACTATAAAATGTTGCTGTAAAGTAGTTACATAGATATATGTTTTACCTAGAAATACTGGCACCATATCTCCTTAACTCTGTCCTCATTCCTTTGGAATGGTACACGGTACAGCTGTTTCATACTCATCTGGTTTCTATGCAGCACCCTGTCGATGGTTGAGATGCTAACCGTATGGATGTTTTCAAAGACATCGTTGTCTTCTATAATGGTCCTTTGTATTTCCCTGAGTCTCATGGCATTGTTTGCTAGGGCCATGGTGCAAATAGCCTCCTCCTGTTGAGGTGTGAAAAGGCGTCCTCTGCCACCGGTTTGAGGTAATCTTGCAGTCCTATGTGGGGAAAAATGCAGTGATGCATCGCACACTTTCACATAGACAAAAACTATGCGAACACACTTTTTACTGTAAAACGTACAGGTGGGTGCATGTAAGGTGCAGTATGTATCTGTATAGAGTATATTTATGTATGCTGTGAAATATAAATATGACTACTGTAATATGAATCATTGTAGGAAGAATACAGTATACTGCTTATATTTTTTTATATATTTTTTATTTATTTCACCTTTATTTAACCGGGTAGGCTAGTTGAGAACAAGTTCTCATTTGCAACTGCGACCTGGCCAAGATAAAGCTTAGCAGTGTGAACAGACAACACAGAGTTACACATGGAGTAAACAATTAACAAGTCAATAACACAGTACAAAAAAGGCGAGTCTCTATACATTGCGTGCAAAAGGCATGAGGAGGTAGGCGAATAATTACAATTTTGCAGATTAGCACTGGAGTGATAAATGATCAGATGGTCATGTACAGGTAGAGATACTGGTGTGCAAAAGAGCAGAAATGTAAATAAATAAAAACAGTGTGGGGATGAGGTAGGTGAAAATGGGTGGGCTATTTACCAATAGACTATGTACAGCTGCAGCGATCGGTCAGATAGCACATGTTTGAAGTTGGTGAGGGAGATAAAAGTCTCCAACTTCAGGGATTTTTGCAATTCGTTCCAGTCACAGGCAGCAGAGTACTGGAACGAAAGGCGGCCAAATGAGGTGTTGGCTTTAGGGATGATCAGTGAGATACACCTGCTGGAGCGCGTGCTACGGATGGGTGTTGCCATCGTGACCAGTGACCTGAGATAAGGCGGAGCTTTACCTAGCATGGACTTGTAGATGACCTGGAGCCAGTGGGTCTGACGACGAATATGTAGCGAGGGCCAGCCGACTAGAGCATACAAGTCGCAGTGGTGGGTGGTATAAGGTGCTTTAGTGACAAAACGGATGGCACTGTGATAAACTGCATCCAGTTTGCTGAGTAGAGTGTTGGAGGCAATTTTGTAGATGACATCGCCGAAGTCGAGGATCGGTAGGATAGTCAGTTTTACTAGGGTAAGTTTGGCGGTGTGAGTGAAGGAGGCTTTGTTGCGGAATAGAAAGCCGACTCTTGATTTGATTTTCGATTGGAGATGTTTGATATGAGTCTGGAAGGAGAGTTTACAGTCTAGCCAGACACCTAGGTACTTATAGGTGTCCACATATTCAAGGTCGGAACCGTCCAGGGTGGTGATGCTCGTCGGGCATGCGGGTGCAGGCAGCGATCGGTTGAAAAGCATGCATTTGGTTTTACTAGCGTTTAAGAGCAGTTGGAGGCCACGGAAGGAGTGTTGTATGGCATTGAAGCTCGTTTGGAGGTTAGATAGCACAGTGTCCAAGGACGGGCCGGAAGTAGATAGAATGGTGTCGTCTGCGTAGAGGTGGATCAGGGAATCGCCCGCAGCAAGAGCAACATCATTGATATATACAGAGAAAAGAGTCGGCCCGAGAATTGAACCCTGTGGCACCCCCATAGAGACTGCCAGAGGACCGGACAGCATGCCCTCCGATTTGACACACTGAACTCTGTCTGCAAAGTAATTGGTGAACCAGGCAAGGCAGTCATCCGAAAAAACGAGCCTACTGAGTCTGCCGATAAGAATATGGTGATTGACAGAGTCGAAAGCCTTGGCAAGGTCGATGAAGACGGCTGCACAGTACTGTCTTTTATCGATGGCGGTTATGATATCGTTGAGTACCTTGAGTGTGGCTGAGGTGCACCCGTGACCGGCTCGGAAACCAGATTGCACAGCGGAGAAGGTACGGTGGGATTCGAGATGGTCAGTGACCTGTTTGTTGACTTGGCTTTCGAAGACCTTAGATAGGCAGGGCAGGATGGATATAGGTCTGTAACAGTTTGGGTCCAGGGTGTCTCCCCCTTTGAAGAGGGGGATGACTGCGGCAGCTTTCCAATCCTTGGGGATCTCAGACGATATGAAAGAGAGGTTGAACAGGCTGGTAATAGGGGTTGCGACAATGGCGGCGGATAGTAATAGAGGGTCCAGATTGTCAAGCCCAGCTGATTTGTACGGGTTCAGGTTTTGCAGCTCTTTCAGAACATCTGCTATCTGGATTTGGGTAAAGGAGAACCTGGAAGGGCTTGGGAGAGAAGCTGCGGTGGGAGCGGAGCTGTTGGCCGAGGTTGGAGTAGCCAGGCGGAAGGCATGGCCAGCCGTTGAGAAATGCTTGTTGAAGTTTTCGATAATCATAGATTTATCGGTGGTGACCGTGTTACCTAGCCTCAGTGCAGTGGGCAGCTGGGAGGAGGTGCTCTTGTTCTCCATGGACTTCACAGTGTCCCAGAACTTTTTGGAGTTGGAGCTACAGGATGCAAACTTCTGCCTGAAGAAGCTGGCCTTAGCTTTCCTGACTGACTGCGTGTATTGGTTCCTGACTTCCCTGAACAGTTGCATATTCGATGTTATTGCAGTCCGCCACAGGATGTTTTTGTGCTGGTCGAGGGCAGTCAGGTCTGGAGTGAACCAAGGGCTGTATCTGTTCTTGATTCTGCATTTTTTTGAACGGAGCATGCTTATCTAAAATGGTGAGGAAGTTACTTTTAAAGAATGACCAGGCATCCTCAACTGACGGGATGAGGTCAATGTCCTTCCAGGATACCCGGGCCAGGTCGATTAGGAAGGCCTGCTCACAGAAGTGTTTTAGGGAGCGTTTGACAGTGATGAGGGGTGGTCGTTTGACTGCGGCTCCGTAGCGGATACAGGCAATGAGGCAGTGATCGCTGAGATCCTGGTTGAAGACAGCGGAGGTGTATCTGGAGGGCCAGTTGGTCAGGATGACGTCTATGAGGGTGCCCTTGTTTACAGAGTTATGGTTGTACCTGGTGGGTTCCTTGATGATTTATGTGAGATTGAGGGCATCTAGCTTAGATTGTAGGACTGCCGGGGTGTTAAGCATGTCCCAGTTTAGGTCACCTAAAAGAACAAACTCAGAAGCTAGATGGGGGGCGATCAATTCACAAATGGTGTCCAGGGCACAGCTGGGAGCTGAGGGGGGTCGGTAGCAGGCAGCAACAGTGAGAGACTTATTTCTGGAGAGAGTAATTTTCAAAATTCGTAGTTCGAACTGTTTGGGTATGGACCTGGAAAGTATGACATTACTTTGCAGGCTATCTCTGCAGTAGACTGCAACTCCTCCCCCTTTGGCAGTTCTATCTTGACGGAAGATGTTATAGTTGGGTATGGAAATCTCAGAATTTTTGGTGGCCTTCCTGAGCCAGGACTCAGACACGGCAAGGACATCAGGGTTAGCAGAGTGTGCTAAAGCGGTGAGTAAAACAAACTTAGGGAGGAGGCTTCTGATGTTGACATGCATGAAACCAAGGCTTTTTCGATCACAGAAGTCAACAAATGAGGGTGCCTGGGGACATGCAGGGCCTGGGTTTACCTCCACATCACCCGCGGAACAGAGAAGGAGTAGTATGAGGGTGCGGCTAAAGGCTATCAAAACTGGTCGGCTAGAGCATTGGGGACAGAGAATAAGAGGAGCAGGTTTCTGGGCATGGTAGAATATATTCAGGGCATAATGCGCAGACAGGGGTATGGTGGGGTGCGGGTACAGCGGAGGTAAGCCCAGGCACTGGGTGATGATGAGAGAGGTTGTATCTCTGGACATGCTAGTTGTAATGGGTGAGGTCACCGCATGTGTGGGAGGTGGGACAAAGGAGGTATCAGGGGTATGAAGAGTGGAACTAGGCGCTCCATTGTGAACTAAAACAATGATAACTAACCTGAACAACAGTATACAAGGCATATTGACATTTGAGAGAGACATACAGCGAGGCATACAGTTATCACAGGTGTTGAATTGGGAAAGCTAGCTTAAACAGTAGGTGAGACAACAGCTAATCAGCTAGCACAACAACAGCAGGTAAAATGGCGTTGACTAGGCAACGGGGCTGACAGATAAAACAAAAACAAGCAGAATGAGGTATCGTGATTAATGGACAGTCCAGCGTGCATCAGCTATGTAGCCAAGTGATCAGAGTCCAGGGGGCAGGGAAGCTGGATTAGTGAGTGTTATCCAGGTTAAAAAAAAAAACTAACAATGACTAAATAGCTTGTAGCTAGTTAGCTAGTTAGCTTCTGGAGGTTCTTGAGTGTGTTCTAAAAATTAAAAATAATAGCGATTCGGTATCACATTGGGTGAGGCAGGTTACCGGAAGGTATAAACAAACAAAAATCGGAAAGAGATAAGAGAGTAAATATGGGTCCAGTGAGTGTTTGGGACGAGGCGATTCAGACGGTTAGCAGGCCTGTGCTAACAAGCTAACAGTTAGTAGGCCGGGGCTAAACAAGGTAGCAGTTAGCAGGCCGAAATAGCAAGCAAGGGGATAGCAAAGGCTAGAGAGTTAGCCTTTGGGGGACGTCGCGATGGGGTGAGTCTGTTTATTCCTCTTCATGCGGTGACATCGATAGACCGGTCGTGGGTCCGGGTAATTGTAGCCCAGGAGTATGCTACGGTGGTAGGTATTGTAGCCCAGGAGTATCCTACGGAGGTAGCACAGGTGCTCTGGCGGGGCTAGCTTCAGGCTAAGTGGGTTGAAGCGCTAGCCAGCAGTAATCATCCGGGGTTGCGATTTAGCTAAATAACTAGTTGTGAAGATCCAGATGTTCCGTTTGCGGCGGGAATCCGGGGATAAAAAATAAATAGGTCCGTTATGCTCTGGTTAGAGTCGCGTGAGCTTTTCGTGCTAAAGATTAGCTGATGACCGGTTAGCTGAAGAACACTAGCATAGCTGGTAGTTAGCTGGCTAGCTTCAGTTGAGGGGTTCCGGTTCCGAAGTAAATATAAATACTAAATACTTTAGGAAAAAAGAAAAATAGCTACATTGGGTGAGGCGGATTGAATGAGAGTATTTGGAAGCTGAGGTTTAAAAGATATGCGAAGAAAAAAAAATATGTAAAAACGAAAAAAGACGAAATATACATGGGACAAGGGACACGACACGTCTTACTGCTACGCCATCTTGGACTAACCAATATACAGTAACAGTGCACTGTACATTGGTGGACATACCTGTTCTCTCTTCGAAACATTTGAACTATTGAGGACACGGTTGATCTCCCAATATTCGGTTGCACCCTTCGACCCGCCTCAGCCATTGTAAGGCCATGATTGACAACATGGTCTACAATAGTGGCCCTTATGTCATCAGATATACGCCTATGTCCTCTTCTGCCTCTTCCTCTGTTTTGCCTTCTACCACGCATCCTTGCTCCTCTTCTTCCTCCTCTTGGCTGTTGACCCTGTTCGTTTCCTGGTCCATCCATTATTGGAAAATTGCAACTCTGTGTTGTGGTCTGTCTATATATGCTTGCCAATTGATTCTTCATGAGATGCACCTTTGAGCAATTTAGACAACTGGTTGATTGTTGGTTGAACTAACACTTTACATTCCTTCATGAGTGAGGGTCAATTTCACCTGCACGATTCATCAATTCACGTTTTTGTACAAAAGGTCTAATAGAAATGTGTAAAACTATGCTTGACAGTTTATGACAAATAGTTCAACAATTTTGCATGTAATGGCTTATGCAAGGAACTAATGCCGAGATGTTTTGAGGGGTAAGACTATTCAACAGAGAACCATCTACTATATTTTGATCAACATGACATGAGCAATTGATCATGTGGAAAAGAATCTGACACTTGTACATTATCAATTGCAATTTGTTCAAAGGAATAAGAAATTGCTTTAATGATGTGCACAAGTGACTAGATGATTTGGAATTTGTACAAGTAGTATCAAGAATTGCACTTTTGATCTAAGAAAAGCACCAAAGCGACTGAGAAAAACTGTAAGTGCCTGACAAAATCCTCTAACCACAGTGCCGTCTCTCTGAAGAAAAAATATATCAATCAAATAAAATCTGCCTGTATATGATTTACTGTATATGTCTGGTCTTGATTGAGCATTAGGGTTTCCATTTTCTGAAAACAAGAAAGAAGCAGAGAATTTCTATCCGTGGTGGGAAAAGTACCTAAATGTCATGCTTGAGAAAAAGCAAAGATACCTTTATAGAAAATGACTCAAATAAAAGTGAAAGTCACCCAGTAAAACTCTACTTGAGCAAAAGTTTTTGGTTTTAAATATACTTAACTATCAAAAGTACAGTCGTGGCCAAAAGTTTTGAGAATGACACAATTATTAATTTTCACAAAGTCTGCTGTCTCAGTTTGTACAATTGCAATTTGCATATACTCCAGAATGTTATGAAGAGTGATCAGATGAATTGCAATTAATTGCAAAGTCCCTCTTGCCACGCAAATGAACTGAATCTCCCAAAAACATTGCCACTGCATTTCAGCCCTGCCACAAAAGGACCAGCTAACATCATGTCAGTGATTCTCTCTTTAACACAGGTGTGAGTGTTGACAAGGACAAAGCTGGAGATCACTCTGTCGTGCTGATTAAGTTCAAATAACAGACTGGAAGCTTCAAAAGGAGAGTGGTTCTTGGAATCATTGTTCTTCCTCTGTCATCCATGGTTAGCTGCAAGGAAACATGTGCCGTCATCATTGCTTTGCACAAAAAGGGCTTCACAGGCAAGGATATTTCTGCTTGTAAGATTGCACCTAAATCAACCATTTATCAGATCATCAAGAACTTCAATGAGAGCGGTTAAATTGTTGTGAAGAAGGCTTCAGGGCGCCCAAGAAATTCCAGCAAGCGCCAGGACCGTCTCCAAAAGTTGATTCAGCTACGAGATCGGGGCACCACCAGTACAGAGCTTGCTCAAGAATGGCAGCAGGCAGGTGTAAGTGCATCTGCACGCACAGTAAGGCGAAGACTTTTGGAGGATGGCCTACTGTCAAGAAGGGCAGCAAAGAAGCCACTTCTCTCTAGGAAATACATCAGGGACAGACTGATATTCTGCAAAAGGTACAGGGATTGGACTGCTGAGGACTAGGGTAAAGTCATTTTCTCTGATGAATTCCCTTTCCAATTGTTTGGGGCATCTGGAAAAAAGCTTGTCTGGAGAAGACAAGGTCAGCGCTACCATCAGTCCTGTGTCATGTCAACAGTAAAGCATCCTGAGACCATTCATGTGTGGGGTTGCTTCTCAGCCAAGGGAGTGGGATCACTCACAGTTTTGCCTAAGAACACAGCCATGAATAAAGAATGGTACTAACACATCCTCCGAGAGCAACTTCTCCCAACCATCCAGGAACAGTTTGGTGATGAACAATGCCTTTTCCAGCATGATGGAGCACCTTGCCATAAGGCAAAAGTGATAACTAAGAGGCTCGGGGAATAAAACATAGATATTTTGGGTCCATGGCCACGAAACTCCACAGGCCTTAATCCCATTGAGAACTTGTGGTCAATCCTCAAGAGGCTGATGGACAAACAAAATCCCACAAATACTGACAAACTCCAAGCATTGATTATGCAAGAATGGGCTGCCATCAGTCATGATGTGGCCCAGACATTACCTGCCCAGCATGCCTGGGCGGATTGCAGAGGTCTTGAAAAAGAAGGGTCAACATTGCAAATATTGACTCTCTGCATCAACTTCATGTAATTGTCAATAAAAGCCTTTGACACGTATGAAATGCTTGTAATTATACTTCCATATTCCATAGTAACATCTGACAAAAATATCCAAAGACACTGAAGCAGCAAAATTTGTGAAAGTTAATATTTGTGTCATTCTCAAAACTTTTGGCCACGAGTGTAAATGTAATTCCTAAAATATACTTAGTATCAAAAGTAAAAAATAATATAAATCATTTCAAATTCTTTATATTAAGCAAACCAGTCTGCATAACTTTGTTTTTGTTATTTACAGATAGCCAGGGTCACACTCCAACGCCTAGTCATCATTTACAGACAAAGCATTTGTGTTTAGTGGTTCCGCCAGATCAGAGGCAAATTTTAAGATAGATCTTCTCTTGATAAGTGTGTGACCATTTTCCTGTCCTACTAAGCATTCAAAATGTAACGAGTCAGGGAAAATGTACGGAGTAAAAAGTACATAATTTTCGTTAAGAATATAGTGAATTAAAGGTAAAAGTTGTAAAACATATATAAATAGTCATGTAAAATACAGATACCCCAAAAAATGACTTACATTCTTGACACCACTGGTTTCTATACTAACTCTGACTTAACAGTGTCTTAAAACAACAAGCTTCCATTCCAAAACTGGAACAAATAAGTTGTTATCAATTCAGATTAGATTTTTGATTCCGATGTCAGGAAGAACTGATAACAATATAATGGCACCGTTATCCTCAGAGCTTGACAAAAAATAAGTCTGTGTTTTTCTACCTTATTTCTCTACTGCAGGACTGTGACAGACACAGGGTGTGTATCAAGTTTGAAGGTAGGTCCCAGGTGCAGACAATGACGAAGTAACAAAAGCTTATTAAATCGAACATGGGCAAGCCAAGGTATAGAACAGCAGGCAGGCTCAGGGTCAGGGCAGGCAGAAAGGTTCAAACCAGG
Source organism: Oncorhynchus masou masou (assembly GCF_036934945.1). Taxonomy (NCBI): domain Eukaryota; kingdom Metazoa; phylum Chordata; class Actinopteri; order Salmoniformes; family Salmonidae; genus Oncorhynchus; species Oncorhynchus masou. The sequence goes on from NC_088238.1 coordinate 53,372,459, forward strand.
ACAACTAGGAAACAGGCACTATAGACAGGACAGGAGTAAGGGTAAATGCTGTTAGGTCTGAATGAACAAAATTAACTGTTAACAGACAAACAGAGAACACAGGTATAAATACACAGTGGATAATGGGGAAGATGGGCGACACCTGGAGGGGGGTGGAGACAATCACAAAGACAGGTGAAACAGATCAGGGTGTGACAGTGTGGTTCTGAGTGAGTATATAACTTTGTATTTTCTAGTATAGTGGCTGATGGTGAGAGAGAAAAGGTGAGAAAAGGTGATTGGAGGTGGTTGTGTAGTGGACAATCAGGCGTAGCGGTGGGCCAGGCTGGCTGAAACCCGCTCCACTTGACACCGGTCATAACAGGCTCAGGCCATCCCACTCAACCTGGATGAGGTCCCTACAGACACTTGTTGGATGCATAATTATGCATGGACACTCACATGAAGTTTGCATATATGTGAGAACATGAGATGTGGTTACTCTCCCTCTCCCATGAGTTGTGGTTTTTCTCCCTCTATAAATGAGTTGTGGTTTCTCTCCCTCTCCCATGAGTTGTGGTTTTTCTCCCTCTATCAATGAGTTGTGGTTTTTCTCCCTCTATCAATGAGTTGTGGTTTCTCTCCCTCTCTCAATATCATCATTGAGTTGTGGTTTCTCTCCCTCTATCAATGAGTTGTGGTTTCTCTCCCTCTCCCATGAGTTGTGGTTTCTCTCCCTCTATCAATGAGTTGTGGTTTTTCTCCCTCTATCAATGAGTTGTGGTTTCTCTCCCTCTCCCATGAGTTGTGGTTTTTCTCCCTCTATCAATGAGTTGTGGTTTCTCTCCCTCTCCCATGAGTTGTGGTTTCTCTCCCTCTATCAATGAGTTGTGGTTTCTCTCCCTCTATCAATGAGTTGTGGTTTCTCTCCCTCTCCCATGAGTTGTGGTTTCTCTCCCTCTATCAATGAGTTGTGGTTTCTCATGAGTTGTGGTTTCCTCCCTCCCAATGAGTTGTGGTTTCTCTCCCTCTATCAATGAGTTGTGGTTTCTCTCCCCCAATGAGTTGTGGTTTCTCTCCCTCTATCAATGAGTTGTGGTTTCTCTCCCTCTATCAATGAGTTGTGGTTTCTCTCCCTCTATCATTGAGTTGTGGTTTCTCTCCCTCTATCAATGAGTTGTGGTTTCTCTCCCTCTCCCATGAGTTGTGGTTTCTCTCCCTCTCCCATGAGTTGTGGTTTCTCTCCCTCTATCAATGAGTTGTGGTTACTTTCTCCCCTCTCCCATGAGTTGTGGTTTCTCTCCCTCTAAATGAGTTGTGGTTTCTCTCCCTCTATCAATGAGTTGTGGTTTCTCTCCCTCTATCAATGAGTTGTGGTTTCTCTCCCTCTATCAATGAGTTGTGGTTTCTCTCCCTCTCCCATGAGTTGTGGTTTCTCTCCCTCTATCAATGAGTTGTGGTTTCTCTCCCTCTATCAATGCGTTGTGGTTTCTTTCCCTCTCCCATGAGTTGTGGTTACTCTCCCTCTCCCATGAGTTGTGGTTACTCTCCCTCTCAAATGAGTTGTGGTTTCTCTCCCTCTATCAATGAGTTGTGGTTACTCTCCCTCTCCCATGAGTTGTGGTTTCTCTCCCTCTATCAATGAGTTGTGGTTTCTCTCCCTCTATCATTGAGTTGTGGTTTCTCTCCCTCTATCAATGAGTTGTGGTTTCTCTCCCTCTCCCATGAGTTGTGGTTTCTTTCCCTCTATCAATGAGTTGTGGTTTCTCTCCCTCTCCCATGAGTTGTGGTTTCTCTCCCTTTACCACGAGCCATGGTTTCTCTCCCTCTATCAATGAGTTGTGGTTTCTCTCCCTCTACCATGAGCCATGGTTACTCTCCTTCTCCCATGAGTTGTGGTTTCTCTCCCTCTATCAATGAGTTGTGGTTTCTCTCCCTCTACCCATGAGTTGTGGTTTCTCTCCCTCTATCAATGAGTTGTGGTTTCTCTCCCTCTCCCATGAGTTGTGGTTTCTCTCCCTCTCCCATGATTTGTGGTTACTCTCCCTCTCAAATGAGTTGTGGAGTTTGGTTACTCTCCCTCTCCCATGATTTGTGGTTACTCTCCCTCTCAAATGAGTTGTGGTTTCTCTCCCTCTATCAATGAGTTGTGGTTACTCTCCCTCTCCCATGAGTTGTGGTTTCTCTCCCTCTATCAATGAGTTGTGGTTTCTCTCCCTCTATCATTGAGTTGTGGTTTCTCTCCCTCTATCAATGAGTTGTGGTTTCTCTCCCTCTCCCATGAGTTGTGGTTTCTCTCTCTCTATCAATGAGTTGTGGTTTCTCTCCCTCTCCCATGAGTTGTGGTTTCTCTCCCTTTACCACGAGCCATGGTTTCTCTCCCTCTATCAATGAGTTGTGGTTTCTCTCCCTCTACCATGAGCCATGGTTACTCTCCCTCCCATGACTACAATGAGTTGTGGTTTCTCTCCCATGAGTTGTGGTTTCTCTCCCTCCAATGAGTTGTGGTTTCTCTCCCTCTATCAATGAGTTGTGGTTTCTCTCCCTCTATCAATGAGTTGTGGTTTCTCTCTCTCCTATCAAGTTGTGGTTTCTCTCCCTCTTCAATGAGTTGTGGTTTCTCTCCCTCTATCAATGAGTTGTGGTTTCTCTCCCTCTATCAATGAGTTGTGGTTTCTCTCCCTCTATCAATGAGTTGTGGTTTCTCTCCCTCTATCAATGAGTTGTGGTTTCTCTCCCTCTACCATGAGTTGTGGTTTCTCTCCCTCTCCCATGAGTTGTGGTTTCTTTGTCTCTCTCTTTCATTCTCTGAATAATGCATTGTTAATGCGTTGTTAATGCTCTGTAACTTAAGCTGTATTCCTTGTATGTGAATACATTCATTTTGCAAAGTAATTTAACACACTTGTATTTAGAATTCAATTCTCAACGATTTCTTGACTGCCTATTAATGTAACTCAACTATAGTGTTCTATTACTGTAGCTCAGTGTTCTATTACTGTAACTCAGTGTTCCATTACAGTAACTCAATTATAGTGTTCTATTACTGTTACTCAGTGTTCTATTACTGTAACTCAACTATAGTGTTCTATTACTGTTACTCAGTGTTCAATTACTGTAACTCAACTATAGTGTTCTATTACTGTAACTCAGTGTTCTATTACTGTAACTTGACTATCGTGTTCTATTACTGTAACTCAGTGTTCTATTACTGCAACTCAACTATAGTGTTCTATTACTGTAACTCAGTGTTCTATTACTGCAACTCAACTATAGTGTTCTATTACTGTTACTCAGTGTTCAATTACTGTAACTCAACTATAGTGTTCTATTACTGTAACTCAACTATAGTGTTCTATTACTGTAACTCAGTGTTCCATTACTGTAAATCAACTATAGTGTTCTATTAGTGTAACTCAGTGATCTATTACTGTAACTCAACTATAGTGTTCTATTACTGTAACTCTGTGTTCTATTACTGTAACTCAAATAGAGTGTTCTATTACTGTAGCTCAGTGTTCTATTAGTGTAACTCAGTGTTCTATTACCTTAACTCAACTATAGTGTTCTATTAGTGTAACTCAGTGTTCTATTACCGTAACTCAACTATAGTGTTCTATTACTGTAACTCAGTGTTCTATTACCATAACTCAACTATAGTGTTCTATTAGTGTAACTCAGTGTTCTATTACCGTAACTCAACTATAGTGTTCTATTACTGTCACTCAGTGTTCTATTACTGTAACTCAACTATAGTGTTCTATTACTCGAACTCAACTATAGTGTTCTATTACTGTAACTCAGTGTTCTATTACTGTCATTCAGTGTTCTATTACTGTAACTCAACTATAGTGTTCTATTATTGTAACTCAACTATTGTGTTCTATTACTGTAACTCAGTGTTCCATTACTGTAACTCAACCATAGTGTTCAATTACTGTAAATCAACTATAGTGTTATATTACTGTAACTCAGTGTTCTATTACCGTAACTCAACTATAGTGTTCTATTACTCTAACTCAGTGTTCTATTACTGTCATTCAGTGTTCTATTACTGTAACTCAACTATAGTGTTCTATTACTGTAACTCAACTAAAGTGTTCTATTACTGTAACTCGGTGTTCTATTACTGTAACTCAACTATAGTGTTCTATTACTGTAACTCAGTGTTCTATTAGTGTAACTCAACTATAGTGTTCTATTACTGTAACTCAACTAAAGTGTTCTATTACTGTAACTCAGTGTTCTACTACTGTAACTCAACTAGAGTGTTCTATTACTGTAGCTCAGTGTTCTATTACTGTAACTCAGTGTTCTATTACCTTAACTCAACTATAGTGTTCTATTACTGTCACTCAGTGTTCTATTATTGTCACTCAGTGTTCTATTACTGTAACTCACTATAGTGTTCTATTACTCTCTAAGTGTTCTATTACTGTAACTCAACTATAGTGTTCTATTACTGTAACTCAGTGGTCTATTACCGTAACTCAACTATAGTGTTCTATTAGTGTAACTCAGTGTTCTATTACCGTAACTCAACTATAGTGTTCTATTACTGTTACTCTGTGTTCTATTACTGTAACTCAGTGTTCTATTACCGTAACTCAACTATAGTGTTCTATCACTGTAACTCAACTATAGTGTTCTATTACTGTAACTCAGTGTTCTATTACTGTAACTCAACTATAGTGTTCTATTACTCTAACTCAGTGTTCTATTACTGTCATTCAGTGTTCTATTACTGTAACTCAACTATAGTGTTCTATTACTGTAACTCAACTATTGTGTTCTATTACTGTAACTCAGTGTTCCATTACTGTAACTCAACCATAGTGTTCAATTACTGTAAATCAACTATAGTGTTATATTACTGTAACTCAGTGATCTATTATTGTAACTCAGTGTTCTATTCCTGTAACTAAACTACAGTGTTCTATTACTGTAACTCAACCATAGTGTTCAATTACTGTAAATCAACTGTAGTGTTCTATTACTGTAACTCAGTGATCTATTATTGTAACTCGGTGTTCTATTACTGTAACTCAACTATGTGTTCTATTACTGTAACTCAACCATAGTGTTCAATTACTGTAAATCAACTATAGTGTTATATTACTGTAACTCAGTGTTCTATTACTGTAACTCAGTGTTCTATTACTGTAACTCAGTGTTCCATTACTGTAACTCAGTGTTCTATTACTGTAACTCAACTATAGTGTTCTATTACTGTAACTCAGTGTTATATTACTGTAACTCAACTATAGTGTTCTATTATTGTAACTCAACTATAGTGTTCTATTACTGTTACTCAACTATTGTGTTATTTTGCTGTTACTCAGTGATCTATTACTGTAACTCAACTATAGTGTTCTATTACTGTTACTCAACTATTGTGTTCTATTGCTGTTACTCAACTATATTGCTCTTGCATATTGCTAAATCTTCTTTATGGAATCAGATAAACATTTTAATAAGCTAATTTTATTATCTATGCATAGTCACTTCACCCTTACTTACAAGTACATATTACCTCAATTACCTCATCTAACCTGTACCCCCATACATTGACTCTGTTCTGGTACCCCCTGTATACAGCCTCATTCTTGCCTGTATATAGCCTCATTATTGTTATTTTATTGTTGCTCTTTTATTTTTTTAAACTTTAGTTTACTTAGTAAACTCTTATTTGTCTTAAAACGGCATTGTTGGCTAAGGGCTTGTAAGTGATTATTTCACAGTAAGGTACATTCAGCGCATGTGAAAAATAAAATGTTATTTAATTTGATTTGATTTAATGACTTAGTCTTATTACTAGTCGCATGTGAGGTACTCATAATATCATACATACTTTATATACACATGTAAAATATTAGAGCCCACTACAGTTGTTTGTGCTAATGGGGTCTTTCCACTTTCCTAAGGGCCCTGGGGGAAGCAGAGAGCCATCGGGCCCAGTGGGTGGTCCCTCCAAGCTGCTTCCTGTCAGTAAGTCTGTCTGTACAGTCAACCTGCCCACAGACACCTGTGGAGCCCTGGGCGCACTGCAGCCACAGGCCTTAACCATTACACCACAGGAGGGGGTGTGTGCATGTGTGTGTGCGTGTGTGTGTGTGTGCGTGTGTGTGGGCAGGGGTCCAAAATAACCAGGCCCACTGAGCATTGAGCACATGTAACTTCCCTCTTCCAGAATCCACCCCCTCAGCCCCCTGCTCAGTCAGTCAGACAGTCAGTCAGACAGTTAGACAGTACAAGAGAGAGAGACTGCTACAGAACAGGAACAGAGCATCTCACAGAGTGGTGCGGTCAAGGGCAAAGTCATTAATTAATCCTGACAAGACATCAAAAACCTGGACTACTGTGGGGACTGGTGGGGGATACAGTACGTGGACTGAGGGGTGTGTGTGTGTGTGTGTATGTGTGTTTTCACATGTGCGTGCGTGTGTATGTATTTTGGACTCCAGCTAGGCCCATAATATTCAAAGCTCGTTCTCATACACTGAAGGCAATCTGAATCTCAATGTCACCTACAAAGTCTTAACAAGGTTTCAATTAACTGGTTAGCAGAGCAGCCATGCTTAAGAGGAGGGCTAATTAGATAACAGCAGATATGAAATGAGCATGACGCAGGGAAGGAAAGACATGGAGGGAAAGACATGGAGGGAAAGATATGGAGGGAAGATATGGAGGGAAAGACATGATGGAAAGACATGGAGGGAAAGACATGGAGGGAAAGATATGGAGGGAAAGATATGGAGGGAAAGATATGGAGGGAAAGATATGGAGGGAAAGACATGGTGGAAAGACATGGAGGGAGGGAAAGACATGTAGGGAGGGAAAGACATGTAGGGAAGGAAAGACATGGAGGGAAAGACATGGAGGGAAAGACGTGGAGGGAAAGATATGGAGGGAAAGACATGGAGGGAGGGAAAGACATGTAGGGAAGGAAAGACATGGAGGGAGGGAAAGACATGGAGGGAAAGACATGGAGGGAAAGACATGGAGGGAAAGATATGGAGGGAAAGACATGGAGGGAGGGAAAGACATGTAGGGAAGGAAAGACATGGAGGGAGGGAAAGACATGATGGAAAGACATGGAGGGAGGGAAAGACATGTAGGGAAGGAAAGACATGGAGGTAGGGAAAGACATGGAGGTAGGAAATGATGTGGAGGGAAGGATAGACATGGAGGGAGGGAAAGACATATAGAGAGTGAAAGACTTGGAGGGAAGTATGAAATGGGGGGAAAGACATGGTGGAAGAAAAGACATGTAGGTAAGGAAAGACATGGAGGGGTGGAAAGACATAGTGGGAAAGATAAGGAGGGAGGGAAAGACATGGAGGGAATGAAAGACATGGAGGGAGGGAAAGACATGATGGAAAGACATGGAGGGAGGGAAAGACATGGAGGGAAAGACATGGGGGAAGGAAAGACATGGAGGGAGGGAAAGATATGGAGGGGGGGGAAAGACATGGAGGGAATGACATGGATGGAAAGATATGGAGGGAAATATATGGAGGGAATGACATGGATGGAAAGATATGGAGGGAAATATATGGAGGGAGGGAAAGAAATGGAGGGAATGACATGGATGGAAAGATATGGATGGAAAGATATGGAGGGAGGAAAGATATAGAGGGAGGAAAGGACATAGACAGAACGAAAGACTCTCGTGGATGCTGCAGGGTACCCAAGTAGCGTCGGGAGCAACTGCTTGCACGCGTGTTACCGCTCTACTTTGTCTCCCTGTCATGGTTTTTGCAGTACAGATACCAACACATCTTGACCACCAAAGTCCATTTGATGTCACAAAGCTGTCCAGTACTTAAAAAATATCCTCTCCTGTTGTCCTAGATTCCGGTGGTTTGTAGAAGAGGATGTCTTCCTTAATTGACCCCCCATAAACGTAACGAACATATACCAGGAGCCGTGCCAGGCCCGCCACGTCTGTTGACTCATCCAGCTGCATATAATTCACTGGCGTGTATGCGAAGCAGTAATTGGTTCAAAACATCTTCTGCCATGTCCCTGATGCGTCGTGAAACAGTGTTGTTTGATGAAGGCATTGTCTGTATAGATTTTTGGGCCTTAGTGGTATCTGTTGCTTTTATACATGTATATACATGTATTACTGCTCGAACCTCGTCTTAATTCTTGCTCAAAAAACTCCAGTGACTTTTTTTTCAAAATGGGCATGTTTTGTTTCTAAATGTCTGCGCAAGAGTGAAGGTTTCATTGAGTTGTGAGATAGTACTTTTGCACATATAACACACTGTGGCTGAGGAAAGGCACTACTCCCAATATAAGTGAACCCCAAATCAATGTAGTTCTCATTATATTTGCGCCTCTTCGATGGTACATCATCCCTGCCTGTTGTTCGGTACTTTCCCGGGTAAGGGAGCAGTAGCTCTTCGGCTGCATCAGATTCACAACTGTCAGTGTCCGTGCTAGCTGGGCTAACAACAACATGTATGATTACTGATGCTAGCATTGGATGTGCTCGTGGAAGCAGAACAACTTGTTTCATTGACAGGTGCCGGTGTAGTACTGCTGGTAGGTGCAGTATTACCAGTAGAGCTGCTATGTGTCTCTATGGATGCGGGCCTTACTTTTTTAAACCATTTATCAATTTTCGAGCAAACGGAATGAGCAGCAGCTACGTTTGGCTACGTATGGACTGTTAGAGGAATTCCCGCGAGAGAGTAACGGTTAATGTGATTGGATGTTAATTATTTGACTAGACGACCTGTATTTGACATGGTGTTGTTATTTCGCTGAACACTAGATATTTATTTTATTTTTGGCAGTGAAACGAGGCTACTCAGGTGAGAAAAAACCTCACCCAAATGTATTGCCCCATTGGAAAATTTAAATGGACTGTTTGAAAATGTGAAAAAAAATATATATGTAATAAATTAAAAATTTAAACGTGAATCCCATTTTTATTTGTCGTACCTCCAACGGCAGTGCACATACTCCTGTATACTACATACTTAATGAGTGTATACTACATACTATTGGTTAATTTTAGTTAACTGTAAACTAACGGTATCCTTTCAGTTGAACGTACTAGCGCTTCGACCTGTCTACCGGAAGTTGATGCTGTTGCTTTGCAACGTCTTGCTAGCTTGCTAGCACAACAAATGACTAGCTAGATATCATACAACGTTGGGTGTGTTCGTAAATTCAATCTGCTCTGGGCATTCGTAAATTCAGAGCATTTCACTCAGAGTTCAGAGAGCATACCGGTCACTCTGGTCGAAGAGTAGGGCTGATCCAAGCATTCTGACCTCACAATGGCAATGAAACACCCATGCTAACTGACTAACGTTGGCTAGCTTGCTAGCTACTTCCAGACACAAATGAGAGAACACCTCACTCTGACCATTTTACTCACCCTAGCAGAGCTGGTTAGGCTGTTTTCATGTTATCCAGAGTGTTGATGACTGTAACTGTACTGCTGGCAACAATTCAATGCTTTTTTTGCCAACGTTTACGTTTACTATATTCAACTCGTGTTGAGCATTCGTAAATTCATCAGTTATTCGAGCGAATTAACAATGTCCATTGTGCAACCAAAAGGTTGCAAGTTCAAATCCCCGAGCTGACAAGGTACAAAATCTGTCGTTCTTCCCCTGAACAGGCAGTTAACCCACTGTTCCTAGGCCGTCATTGAAAATAAGAATTTGTTCTTAACTGACTTGCATAGTAAAATAAAGGTAAAAAAAAATAATAAAAAAATGTCCATAGTGAACGCACAACGACCGTACCACTTAGCTAAGCTAAGAAGGACTGACAAATTGTCAGCCAACGTAACTGATTTGAAAAGTCATTACTTTATTACATTACATTTGTCATAATTATTTAAGCAATGAATTTGTATCCTCTCTCGTCAGACTTCGGCTGCATATTTCCTGCATGTATACTTCGTATTTTGGCAAATTAAGTACGACATCCTGGAACTTTTAGCAATACTAACTATATCCATACTATGACCAGTAAGAATACTAACTATATCCATACTAACTATATCCATACTATGACCAATAAGCATACTAACTATATCCATACTATGACCAATAAGCATACTAACTATATCCATACTAACTATATAACTATATCCATACCTATAAGCATACTAACTATATCCATACTATGACCAATAAGCATACTAACTATATCCATACTATGACCAATAAGCATACTAACTATATCCATACTATGACCAATAAGCATACTAACTATATCCATACTATGACCAGTAAGCATACTAACTATATCCATACTATGACCAATACGCATACTAACTATATCCATATTAACTATATCCATACTAACTATATCCATACTATGACCAATAAGCATACTAACTATATCCATACTATGACCAATAAGCATATCCATACTATGACCATTAAGCATACTAACTATATCCATACTAACTATATCCATACTAACTATATCCATACTATGACCAATAAGCATTCTAACTATATCCATACTATGACCAATAAGCATATCCATACTATGACCATTAAGCATACTAACTATATCCATACTAACTATATCCATACTAACTATATCCATACTAACTATATCCATACTAACTATATCCATACTAACTATATCCATACTATGACCAAGCATACTAACTATATCCATATACAATATCCATACTAATAAGCATACTAACTATATCCATACTATGACCAGTAAGCATACTAACTATATCCATACTATGACCAATAAGCATACTAACTATATCCATACTATGACCAGTATATCCATACTAACTATATCCATACTAACTATATATATCCATACTAACTATATCCATACTATGACCAATAAGCATACTAACTATATATATCCATACTAACTATATCCATACTAACTATATCCATACTAACTATATCCATACTATGACCATTAAGCATACTAACTATATCCATACTAACTATATCCATACTAACTATATCCATACTAACTATATCCATACTAACTATATCCATACTAACTATATCCATACTATGACCAATAAGCATACTAACTATATCCATACTAACTATATCCATACTAACTATATCCATACTATGACCAGTAAGCATACTAACTATATCCATACTATGACTAATACGCATACTAACTATATCCATACTATGACCAGCAAGCAATGAATTTGACCAATCCATACTAACTATATCCATACTAACTATATCCATACTAACTATATCCATACTATGACCAATAAGCATACTAACTATATCCATACTATGACTGCATATTTACTGCATGTATACATACTAACTATATCCATACTAACTATATCCATTTGACCAATAAGCATACTAACTATATCCATACTTATATCCATACTAACTATATCCTGGCATACTAACTATATCCATTAGACCATATCCATACTAACTATATCCATACTATGACCAGTAAGCATACTAACTATATCCATACTAACTATATCCATACTAACTATATCCATACTATGACCAATAAGCATACTAACTATATCCATACTAACTATATCCATACTAACTATATCCATACTATGACCAATAAGCATATACTAACATATATCCATACTAACTATATCCATACTAACTATATCCATACTAACTATATCCATACTAACTATATCCATACTAACTATATCCATACTAACTATATCCATACTATGACCAATAAGCATACTAACTATATCCATACTAACTATATCCATACTAACTATATCCATACTATGACCAATAAGCATACTAACTATATCCATACTATGACCAATAAGCATACTAACTATATCCATACTATGACCAATAAGCATACTAACTATATCCATACTAACTATATCCATACTAACTATATCCATACTAACTATATCCATACTAACTATATCCATACTATGACCAATAACTATATCCATTCTAACTATATCCATACTATGACCAATAAGCATTCTAACTATATCCATACTATGACCAATAATACTAACATACTAACTATATCCATACTATGACCAATAAGCATACTAACTATATCCATACTATGACCAATAATCATTCTAACTATATCCATACTATGACCAATAAGCATACTAACTATATCCATACTATGACCAATAGGCATACTAACTATATCCATACTAACTATATCCATACTAACTATATCCATACTAACTATATCCATACTATGACCAATAAGCATACTAACTATATCCATACTATGACCAATAAGCATATACTATATCCATACTATATCCATACTAACTATATCCATACTAACTATATCCATACTAACTATATCCATACTATAACCTATGACCAATAAGCATACTAACTATATCCATACTAACTATATCCATACTAACTATATCCATACTAACTATACTATACCTAATATATCCATACATACTAACTATATCCATACTATGACCAATAAGCATACTAACTATATCCATACTATGACCAATAAGCATACTAACTATATCCATACTATGACCAATACGCATACTAACTATATCCATACTAACTATATCCATACTAACTATACTAACTATATCCATAACTATATCCATATATCCATACTACTAACTATATCCATACTATGACCAATAAGCATTCTAACTATATCCATACTATGACCAATAAGCATACTAACTATATCCATCCATACTAACTATATCCATACTATGACCAATAAGCATACTAACTATATCCATACTAACAATATCCATACTAACTATATCCATACTAACTATATCCATACTAACTATATCCATACTATGACCAATAAGCATACTACAAACTCCATTTACATCACAAATGGTACGGTTAGTGTGGTTAGAATGACTATGTAAACACAGCTATGTTTCTTTTCTCACGGACCCTCAGTCCCTCTCTCTCTCTCTCCCTTACTTATATTCTCTCGCTCCCCTACCCTCTCCCTCCACCTCTCTCTCTCTCTCGCTCTCCCTTACTAATATTCTCTCGCTCCCCTGCCCTCTCCCTCCACCTCTCTCTCTCTCGCTCTCCCTTACTAATATTCTCTCGCTCCCCTACCCTCTCCCTCCACCTCTCTCTCTCTCTCCCTTACTTATATTCTCTCGCTCCTCTACCCTCTCCCTCCACCTCTCTCTCTCTCCAAGGGAGCAGCCTCTGCACAAAGTGATGCGATGGCACTAATTGACTACCCTCCGCAGGCTGCAGCCAATCAGATCACAGCAACAGGGATTACCGAGGGCCACTGCCGAAGAGAAAAAGAGAACAGAAGGAGAAAAGGAAACGGTTAGAGGAGTAGAACATACTAATTCTATCCATTCTCACTCATTTCACTCTCATCAGCACTCAATGTTACCGCTGCTCTTCTTCATTGATCCAGAGGGCGTCTATAAAAGACGGCTCAGCTGAATAGGCTTCCACTCTGTACTGTCTGCGTGCGTGCGTGCGTGCGTGCGTGCGTGCGTGCGTGCGCGTGTGCGTGTGTGTGTGTCCCAGACTGTTGGCAAGCTGAATAGGCTTCCACTCTGTACTGTCTGCGTGCGTGCGTGCGCGTGTGCGTGTGTGTGTGTCCCAGACTGTTGGCAAGCTGAATAGCATTGGCTCCAGCTCTGAATTCTCTCTCTCCAGACACCCTTGTCTGACCACCTGACCACGGTTAGACCCACACTCCTATTCTAACAACCCCTTTCTCTCTATTGTCTCTCCCATCTCTCCATCTACTCCACAGAGACGGGGGGGCTGATGAGCAGTGTTGGGGAGTAGTGTCATTCAACTAGTAATTTATCTACATTTTGCAGTAGCTTGGTGGTAGTTTCACTAAATAACTACTGGAACTACACACTTCTTATCCCAAAAATACAATAAAATATGGGTGAAGTAGGAAATAATTTCCTTTTCTTTGTCAGCATCAGACCTGCCTAATTTTCACTTGAAACATCGTTTTTGTTTTTACAAATTACACATTCTGTTAACATCTGACTCCAGAGTGATCTGTTCCTGCAATTTGTGGTGTTAGACATTTCTGATTTAGATTTGATAATTTATCACATAGTTTGAATGTAGTGAACTACTTTTATTTTTCTATGATTTTATTTGATCTTTTATCAACAATAACAAAACATACACATACAAAAGACAAACATCAACTACATCACACCTACCAAGATCCACGAGCCCTCACCCCTATATCCAGCGCCCGTCTCACTTTTTGTCACATGGCCTCAAACTACACAATTGTATTTCTCTCCATCGCCCAAGCACTTAAAATGTTAACATAGTAAAGCATTTCACCTTTCCATTGCGTGAACGGAGGAGGATTGGTTGATTTCCAGTTTTTAAGTATGTTTTTTGTTGTTGTTAAGATTGATGAGAAATGTAGTGTCCACCCCATCGGGTATCTCGCTGCACCCTCATGTGCCATGTCTTGAAATATAAAGACAGATGGATTAAAACTACATTTACATTGTAATACTTCTGACAGCGAACTTTCTAACTCCGCCCATAACTTTTGGACTTTAGAACATTCCCAGAAGGCAAGAATTATTGAGTCATTAGTAGTTTCACACTTCAGACATGGCTCTGCCGTTGTGCAGTACAATTAGTGAATTTTGTATAATAAATTCTATACATTCATTTATTCTGGATTAAGCGTAGATTTACTTGTTAGTTATGTTACAACATTTCCTCCATCTTTTGCAAATTCCAATTATTTTAACTTCACTAGGGGGCAGCATTCGAAATTTTGGATGAAAATCATGCCCAAATTAAACTGCCTGCTACTCAGGCACAGAAGCTAGGATATGCATATACAGTGGGGCAAAAAAGTATTTAGTCAGCCACCAATTGTGCAAGTTCTCCCACTTAAAAAATATGAGAGAGGCCTGTATTTTTCATCATAGGTACACTAAGATTTACTTGTATTTTTCATCATAGGTACACTAAGATTTACTTGTTATTTATGTTACAACATTTCCTCCATCTTTTGCAAATTCCAATTATTTTAACTTCACTAGGGGGCAGCATTCGAAATTTTGGATGAAAATCATGCCCAAATTAAACTGCCTGCTACTCAGGCACAGAAGCTTATACAGTGGGGCAAAAAAGTATTTAGTCAGCCACCAATTGTGCAAGTTCTCCCACTTAAAAAATATGAGAGAGGCCTGTATTTTTCATCATAGGTACACTTCAACTATGACAGACAAAATGAGAAAGAAAAATCCAGAATATCACATTGTAGGATTTTTAATTAATTTATTTGCAAATTATGGTGGAAAATAAGTATTTGGTCACCTACAAACAAGCAAGATTTCTGGCTCTCACAGACCTGTAACTTCTTCTTTAAGAGGCTCCTCTGTCCTCCACACGTTACCTGTTGGCACCTGTTTGAACTTGTTATCAGTATAAAAGACACCTGTCCACAACCTCAAACAGTCACACTCCAAACTCCAGGAATGGCCAAGACCAAAGAGTTGTCAAAGGACACCAGAAACAAAATTGTAGACCTGCACCAGGCTGGGAAGACTGAATCTGCAATAGGTAAGCAGCTTGGTTTGAAGAAATCAACTGTGGGAGCAATTATTAGGAAATGGAAGACACAAACAAGTCCACTGATAATCTCCCAGGATCTGGGGCTCCAGCAAGATCTCACCCTGTGGGGTCAAAATGATCACAAGAACGATGAGCAAAAATGCCAGAACCACACGGGGGGACCTAGTGAATGACCTGCAGAGAGCTGGGACCAAAGTAACAAAACCTACCATCAGCAACACACTACGCCACCAGGGACTCAAATCCTGCAGTGCCAGACGTGTTCCCCTGCTTAAGCCAGTACATGTCCAGGCCCGTCTGAAGTTTGCTAGAGAGCATTTGGATGATCCAGAAGAAGATTGGGAGAATGTCATATGGTCAGATGAAACCACAATATAACGTTTTGGTAAGAACTCAACTCGTCGTGTTTGGAGGACAAAGAATGCTGAGTTGCATCCAAAGAACACCATACTTACTGTGAAGCATGGGGGTGGAAACATCATGGTTTGTGGCTGTTTTTCTGCAAAGGGACGAGGACGACTGATCCATGTAAAGGAAAGAATGAATGGGGCCAAGTATCGTGAGACTTTGAGTGAAAACCTACTTCCATCAGCAAGGGCATTGAAGATGAAACGTGGCTGGGTCTTTCAGCATGACAATGATCCCAAACACATCGCCCAGGCAACGAAGGAGTGCTTCGTAAGAAGCATTTCAAGGTCCTGGAGTGGTCTAGTCAGTCTCCAGATCTCAATCCCATAGAAAATCTTTGGAGGGAGTTGAAAGTCCGTGTTGCCCAGCAACAGCCCCAAAACATCACTGCTCTAGAGGAGATCTGCATGGAGGAATGGGCCAAAATACCAGCAACAGTGTGTGAAAACCTTGTGAAGACTTACAGAAAACGTTTGACCATTGCCAACAAAGGGTATATAACAAAGTATTGAGATAAACTTTTGTTATTGACTAAATACTTATTTTCCTCCATAATTTGCAAATAAATTCATTAAAAATCCTACAATGTGATTTTCTGGATTTTTTTTCTCATTTTGTCTGTCATAGTTGAAGTGTACCTATGATGACCATTACAGGCCTCTCTCATCTTTTTAAGTCGGAGAACTTGCACAATTGGTGGCTGACTAAATACTTTCTTGCCCCACTGTAATTAGTAGATTTGGATAGGAAACACTCTAAGACACTCTAAGACTGTTAAGACTGTTAAGATAATGTCTGTGATAATGTCTGTGAGTATAACAGAACTGATATGGCAGGCGAAAACCTGAGGAAACTCCATCCAGGAAGTGGGAAATCTGAGGTTTGTAGTTTTTCAATTGATTGCCTATCCAATATACTGTGTCTATGGGGTCAGATTGCACTTCCTAAGGCTTCAACTAGATGTCAACAGTCTTTAGAACGTTGTTCCAGGCTTCTACTGTGAAGGGGGGAGAGAATAATACCTGTTTGAATCAGGGGTCTGGTTGAAAGCCTTTAGTTTAGTCACGCGTGCGGCCGTGAGCACGAGCTCCATTCCTTTTCATTTCTAAAGACAAAGAATTATCCGGTTGGAATATTATTGAAGATTTATGATAAAAACATCCTAAAGATTGATTCTATACATCGTTTGACATGTTTCTACGAACTGTAATGGAACTATTTTGACTTTTCGTCTGGACTTAGTGCCCGCACATTGTGCATTTGAATTACTAAACACGCAAACAAAAAAGAGGTATTTGGACATAAAGATGAACTTTATTGAACAAAACAAACATTTGTTGTCTAACATGGAGACCTGGGAGTGCCATCAGATGAAGATAATCAAAGGTAAGTGATTCATTTTAACGCTATTTCTGACTTTTGTGACACCTCTCTTTGGCTGGGAAATGGCTGTATGTTTTCTGTGGCTAGGCGCTGACCTAACATAATCGCATGGAGAGCTTTTATCGTAAAACCTTTTTGAAATCTGACACAGCGGTTGCATTAAGGAGAAGTTTATTTTTAATTGTATGCTAAACACTTGTATCTTAGATCAATGTTTATGATGAGTATTTCTGTAAATGATGTGGCTCTCTGCACTTTCACCGAATGTTTGTTTGAGACAATGTATTTCTGAACATAACGCGACAATTTCAAAAGAGGTTTTTGGACACAAAGATGTACTTTATCGAACAAAACACACATTTATTGTCTAACATGGAGTCCTAGGAGTGCCATCTAATGAATATCATCAAAGGTTAGTGATTAATTTAATCGCTATTTCTGACTTTTGTGAGCCCTCTCCTTGGCTGGAAAATGGCTGTATGGTTTTCTGTGACTAGGTTATGACCTAACATAATCGCATGGTGTGCTTTCGCAGTAAAGCCTTTTTGAAATCGAACACTGTGGTTGGATTTACAAGAAGTTTATCTTTAAAATGCTGTATAAAACTTGTATGTTTGAGGAATTTTAATTATGGGATTTCTGTTGTTTTGAATTTGGAGCCTTGCAATTTCACTGGCTGTTGTCGTGGTGGGACGCTACCATCCAGTTTATATTTTTATAGTTTATATATTTATAAGAGGTTGCCAGTTGGACAGGCTCTCTGCAAAGTTTTGTATAGTGCACCTATCATATCAACATCCTTTCCTGGCTCAAATAGGATTCCCCAAAAGATTTCAAATAAACATTCTGTGATATAAAACTTTAAGTTGGATGTATTTGAAAATATCTACATTGGTCAATCCAAAATAGCTTTTACAAACTGTAGTGGAAATAGAAGTATTTCCTATTACCAAGTCCTTTACAGTTTCTATGCCTTTAGTTTTCCATGTGGACCAATGTATGGCTGAATTCTGAAAAGCTATCCCAGGATTGTTCCATAAGGTTGTGTTTCTAGGGAGTGAAATCGGTTCTTGTCGGTACATTTCATTCCTTCCATATTGTTATAGTGTCCTTAACTATAAAGTTATTCATGATCATAGCTTTATCTTTAGAAAATAAACTGGTAAAACGTTTCTGGGGGTTCATCTTCAATATGTACACACTGGTCCTCTTTAATGCATGTAACTATATGTAGCAAGTTAAAGCCCTAAGTAGTGAGTTGATACAATTCCAAGTCTAGAAGGTTAAAACCACCCTCAGACTTCTTTTTATTCTTACAACCAAATAAGGAATAAAGTAGTCAAGTAAATCAAATCAAATATTTTTGGTCACATGCACACGTTTAGCAGATGTCATTGGTCACATACACACGTTTAGCAGATGTTATTGGTCACATACACACGTTTAGCAGATGCTATTGGTCACATACACACGTTTAGCAGATGTTATTGGTCACATACACACGTTTAGCAGATGTTATTGGTCACATACACACGTTTAGCAGATGTCATTGGTCACATACACACGTTTAGCAGATGTTATTGGTCACATACACACGTTTAGCAGATGTCATTGGTCACATACACACGTTTAGCAGATGTCATTGGTCACATGCACACGTTTAGCAGATGTCATTGGTCACATACACACGTTTAGCAGATGTCATTGGTCACATACACACGTTTAGCAGATGTCATTGGTCACATACACACGTTTAGCAGATGTTATTGGTCACATACACACGTTTAGCAGATGCTATTGGTCACATACACACGTTTAGCAGATGTCATTGGTCACATACACACATTTAGCAGATGTTATTGGTCACATACACACGTTTAGCAGATGTCATTGGTCACATACACACGTTTAGCAGATGTTATTGGTCACATACACACGTTTAGCAGATGCTATTGGTCACATACACACGTTTAGCAGATGTTATTGGTCACATACACACGTTTAGCAGATGCTATTGGTCACATACACACGTTTAGCAGATGTTATTGGTCACATACACACGTTTAGCAGATGTTATTGGTCACATACACACGTTTAGCAGATGTCATTGGTCACATACACACGTTTAGCAGATGTTATTGGTCACATACACACGTTTAGCAGATGTCATTGGTCACATACACACGTTTAGCAGATGTCATTGGTCACATGCACACGTTTAGCAGATGTTATTGGTCACATACACACGTTTAGCAGATGTAATTGGTCACATACACACGTTTAGCAGATGTTATTGGTCACATACACACGTTTAGCAGATGTTATTGGTCACATACACACGTTTAGCAGATGTCATTGGTCACATACACACGTTTAGCAGATGTTATTGGTCACATACACACGTTTAGCAGATGTTATTGGTCACATACACACGTTTAGCAGATGTTATTGTGGGTGTAGTGAAATGCTTGTGTTCCGAGCTCCAACAGTGCAGTAGTATCTAAAAATGAACAACAATACACACAAATCTAAAAAGATAAAGAAGGGAATTATGAAATATAGAAATATTATGGGTGAGTCGTAGACAGAGTATACTGAATAGAATTGTGTTTAACTGAATCGTTGAATTTCCAAAGATGCATCATTGACAACTGAGTGTGATATGCGATTTGAAATCACACCTGAAATACTAAATCAAAGTTTTTCTTTAATTGACAACTGAGTGTGATGATATGCGATTTGAAATCACACCTGAAATACTAAATCAAAGTTTTTCTTTAATTGACAACTGAGTGTGATGATATAGAATTTGAAATCACACCTGATATACTAAATCAAAGTTTTTCTTTAATTGACAACTGAGTGTGATGATATGCGATTTGAAATCACACCTGATATACTAAATCAAAGTTTTTCTTTAATTGACAACTGAGTGTGATGATATGCGATTTGAAATCACACCTGATATACTAAATCAAAGTTTTTCTTTAATTGACAACTGAGTGTGATGATATGCGATTTGAAATCACACCTGATATACTAAATCAAAGTTTTTCTTTAATTGACAACTGAGTGTGATGATATGCGATTTGAAATCACACCTGAAATACTAAATCAAGGTTTTTCTTTAATTGACAACTGGATGTAAAAAAACATTGAAGACTAACTTACTCATTTCCAGTACAACCGAAGTAAATACATAACATTTTCCAACACCTGCATCTTCTCCCAAGTTTTCTCCTGTCCTCCCACTGTTTGTTGACCAGAGGGCATAACAGAGATATTTCATCAACGTTTAGGCCATGCCAGGACTGATTCACTGTTCAATTATGGGCTCAATAACACACTCTATTGATTTAGCGATCTGCTGGGATGAAAACCTGCATAACCAGGGGTGCTAAAGGATAAAGAAACGACGACAGATAACATGACCAACAGCACTGGTCCACTTGGGATCTCAGTGCTGTTAAATCATGGGTGGGGGGGGGGAGAAATCACGTTAGTCGACAACTGAATTCTAGACGTTGAACTGACGTCTGTGCCCAGTGGGACTTACTCTCACATGCGTCCAATTTTTGATTCATGGCAGGCATATAGCCTAGCTGTCCCACATGCCTGCCATGTCAGGCGTATAGCCTAGCTGTCCCACATGCCTGCCATGTCGGGCGTATAGCCTAGCTGTCCCACATGCCTGCCATGTCAGGCGTATAGCCTAGCTGTCCCACATGCCTGCCATGTCAGGCGTATAGCCTAGCTGTCCCACATGCCTGCCATGTCAGGCGTATAGCCTAGCTGTCCCACATGCCTGCCATGTCAGGCGTATAGCCTAGCTGTCCCACATGCCTGCCATGTCAGGCGTATAGCCTAGCTGTCCCACATGCCTGCCATGTCAGGCGTATAGCCTAGCTGTCCCACATGCCTGCCATGTCAGGCGTATAGCCTAGCTGTCCCACATGCCTGCCATGTCGGGCGTATAGCCTAGCTGTCCCCATGCCTGCCATGTCAGGCGTATAGCCTAGCTGTCCCACATGCCTGCCATGTCAGGCGTATAGCCTAGCTGTCCCACATGCCTGCCATGTCAGGCGTATAGCCTAGCTGTCCCACATGCCTGCCATGTCAGGCATAGCCTAGCTGTCCCACATGCCTGCCATGTCAGGCGTATAGCCTAGCTGTCCCACATGCCTGCCATGTCAGGCGTATAGCCTAGCTGTCCCACATGCCTGCCATGTCAGGCGTATAGCCTAGCTGTCCCACATGCCTGCCATGTCGGGCGTATAGCCTAGCTGTCCCACATGCCTGCCATGTCAGGCGTATAGCCTAGCTGTCCCACATGCCTGCCATGTCAGGCGTATAGCCTAGCTGTCCCACATGCCTGCCATGTGTCAGCTGCATGCCTTCCATGGCAGGCGTATAGCCTAGCTGTCCCACATGCCTGCCATGTCAGGCGTATAGCCTAGCTGTCCCACATGCCTGCCATGTCAGGCATGCCTGTCCCCATGCCTGCAATGGCAGGCGTATAGCCTAGCTGTCCCACATGCCTGCCATGTCAGGCGTATAGCCTAGCTGTCCCACATGCCTGCCATGTCAGGAGTATAGCCTAGCTGTCCCACATGCCTGCCATGTCAGGAGTATAGCCTAGCTGTCCCACATGCCTGCCATGTCAGGCGTATAGCCTAGCTGTCCCACATGCCTGCCATGTCAGGAGTATAGCCTAGCTGTCCCACATGCCTGCCATGTCAGGAGTATAGCCTAGCTGTCCCACATGCCTGCCATGTCAGGCGTATAGCCTAGCTGTCCCACATGCCTGCCATGTCAGGCGTATAGCCTAGCTGTCCCACATACCTGCCATGTCAGGCGTATAGCCTAGCTGTCCCACATACCTGCCATGTCAGGCGTATAGCCTAGCTGTCCCACATACACTACAGCATCGCATCTCACATCAGCTCAGACACACATCTCACTGCAGCTCAGACACACATCTCACTGCAGCTCAGACACACATCTCACTGCAGCTCAGACACACATCTCACATCAGCTCAGACACACATCTCACTGCAGCTCAGACACACATCTCACTGCAGCTCAGACACACATCTCACAGCAGCTCAGACACACATCTCACATCAGCTCAGACACACATTTAACAGCAGCATCTCACACCACCCCCCCCCCCTCTCTCTGTGAAGCGGACCCCTCTCAGTCCTCTCCTCCATCTCCTCCTACTCTCCAGCCAACTCAGGGCAGTGTGCGGTGCCCTTAAAAAAGCAAACTAGTAATCGGATAATGAACAATCTACATTTCTCCAAAGAAAACAGTAATGAAAAATATCTACCTCGTGCCTGTGAGTGGACTGACCTTTCTGAGAGTTTGGGATGGCAGGCGAGGCGACTCACTTATAAGGATTTAATTAGCTGCGCTCGGGGGCGTATGGGCTGTGAGCGGACAGAGAGAGGACAAGGAGAGAGGGGAGGAGGGAGAGAGAGAGAGAGAGAGAGAGAGAGAGAGAGAGAGAGAGAGAGAGAGAGAGAGAAAGAAAGAAAGAAAACAGAGAAGGCTCTAATTCCAGATGCATCTCTTCTCAACCCCTCCCTACTGCACCACCAACATCCTCTTTCATTTTAAATGTTTTTCCAATCCCATGTAACATTCATCAGTAACTCAAGATGGTAGGAGGCGGGTGGGAGGCTACATGAAACAGGAAGGCTTCATGACCTGATGTAGGGCTGGATCTTTGTTGTTCTAATTTCTTTCTGGTAGTCTCTCTGCTAGCCGGAGGATGACCTTTAAGGTCAGGAAGCGTGGCTTCATAGTGTGACTCAACAGACAGAGCAGAGCAGAGAGCCTGACTGACTGACTGGCTGGATTAGGCATTTGTTCATGTTCTGTTGCTTTGTTCGATCTCTCTCTGTCTCTCTCTGTCTCTCAATTCAATTCAATTCAAGGGCTTTATTGGCATGGGAAACATGTGTTAACATTGCCAAAGCAAGTAAGGTAGATAATATATAAAGTGAAATTAACAGTAGACATCACACATACAGAAGTTTCAAAACAATAAAGACATTACAAATGTCATATTATATATATACAGTGTTTTTACAATGTACAAATGGTAAAGGACACAAGCTAAAATAAATAAGCATAGATATGGGTTGTATTTACAATGGTGTTTGTTCTTCACTGGTTGCCCTTTTCTCGTGGCAACAGGTCACAAATCTTGCTGCTCTGATGGCACACTGTGGAATTTCACCCAGTAGATATGGGAGTTTTTCAAAATTGGATTTGTTTTCGAATTCTTTGTGGATCTGTGTAATCTGAGGGAAATATGTTGATATGGTCATACATTGGGCAGGAGGTTAGGAAGACCATGTTTCCACCTCGGATTTTGTGGGCAGTGAGCACATAGCCTGTCTTCTCCTTGAGGCTCTGATCAGGCCCTACACCCAAACAAGGGCACTTGCTGAGTCTGTACATATCCACCTTAATTTTGGTCCTGGTCAGGTATTCTGCCCTACCACTGTTTAGGGCCAAATAGCATTCTAGTTGCTCTGTTTTTTTATTAATTCTTTCCAATGTGTCAAGTGATTGTCTTTTTGTTTTCTCATGATTGGTTGGGTCTAATTGTGCTGCTGTCCTGGGGCTCTGTAGGGTGTGTTTGTGGACTCTTCCCAATGGTGGAACAGGGGACTCTTCTCCACGTTCACGCCAGGGACTTTGTTGTGGAAGGTTTCAATCACCACCTTTTAGGTGGAGACAGCTCTTTTCTGAATTTTGATAATTAACCCCATTCCTCTTCAAGGAATACACAGAGGATATTTTTGCAGAATAGAGTCTCAATTTGGTGTTTGTCCCTGAAGTCTTGGTTGGTGAGCGGACCCCAGACCTCACAACCATAAAGGGCAAATGATTTAGATGCATCCTATTGGTATGTTGAAATTTATGTTCCTTTTGATGGCATAGAATGGCCTTGTCTCTCAGATCGTTCACAGCTTTGTGGAAGTTACCTGTGGTGATGTTTAGGCCAAGGATAAGTTTTTTGTGTGCTCTAGGGCAACAGTGTCTAGATGGAATTTGTATTTGTGGTCCTGGTGACTGACCTTTTTAATTATTTTGGTCTTAAATTTATTGTCAGGGCCCAGGTCTGACAGAATCTGTGCATAAGATCTAGGTGCTGCTGTAGACCCTCCTTGGTTGGTGACAGAAGTACCAGATCATCAGCAAACAGCAGACATTTGACTTTGGATTCTAGTAGGGTGAGGCCGGGTGCTGCAGACTTTTCTAGTGCCCGCGCCAGTTCGTTGATATATATGTTGAAGAGGGTGGGGCTTAAGCTGCATCCCTGTCTAACCCCACGACCCTGTGTGAAGAAATTTGTGTGTTTTTTGCCAATTTTAACCGCACACTTGTTGTTTGTGTACATGGATTTTATGATGTCGTATGTTTTACCCCCAACACCACTTTCCATCAGTTTGTATAGCAGACCCTCATGCCAAATTGAGTCGAAGGCTTTTTTGAAATCAACAAAGCATGAGAAGACTTTGCCTTTGTTTTGGTTTGTTTGGTTGTCAATTAGGGTGTGCAGGGTGAATACATGGTCTGTTGTACGGTAATTTGGTAAAAAGCCAATTTGACATTTGCTCAGTACATTTTTTTCATTGAGGAAGTGTACGAGTCTGCTGTTAATGATAATGCAGAGGATTTTCCCAAGGTTACTGTTGACGCATATTCCACGGTAGTTATTGAGGTCAAATTTGTCTCCATTTTTGTGGATTGGGGTGATCAGTCCGTGGTTCCAAATATTGGGGAAGATGCCAGAACTAAGGATGATGTTAAAGAGTTTTAGTATAGCCAATTGGAATTTGTTGTCTGTATATTTGAACATTTCATTGAGGATACCATCAACACCACAGGCCTTTTTGGGTTGGAGGGTTTTTATTTTGTCCTGTAACTCATTCAATGTAATTGGAGAATCCAGTGGGTTCTGGTAGTCTTTAATAGTTGATTCTAAGATCTGTATTTGATCATGTATATGTTTTTGCTCTTGATTCTTTGTTATAGAGCCAAAAAGATTGGAGAAGTGGTTTACCCATACATCTCCATTTTGGATAGATAATTCTTCGTGTTGTTGTTTGTTTAGTGTTTTCCAATTTTCCCAGAAGTGGTTAGAGTCTATGGATTCTTCAATTACATTGAGCTGATTTCTGACATGCTGTTCCTTCTTTTTCCGTATTGTATTTCTGTATTGTTTTAGTGATTCACCATAGTGAAGGCGTAGACTCAGGTTTTCCGGGTCTCTATGTTTTTGGTTGGACAGGTTTCTCAATTTCTTTCTTAGATTTTTGCATTCTTCATCAAACCACTCTCTCTGTCTCTCTCTGTCTCTCTCTGTCTCTCTCTGTCTCTCTCTGTCTCTCTCTGTCTCTCTCTGTCTCTCTCTGTCTCTCTCTGTACTCTACCGCTCTACTGAGTAACCACAGAGGAGCAGTGGTACACTGAGACATACAGTGAGTGTATAAAACATTAGGAACACCTGCTCCTTCCAGGTTCACAGACTGACCAGGTGAATCCAGGTGAAATAAGATCCCTTTATTTGTCACTTGTTAAATCCACTTCAATCAGTGTAGATGAAGGGGAGGAGACGGGTTAAAGAAGGAGTTTTTTTAAAGCCTTGAGATAATTGAGACATGGATTGTGTATGTGTGCCATTCAGAGGGGAAATGGACAAGAAAAACACATTTTAATTCCTTTAAAGGGTATGGTAGGTGCCAGGCTCACCTGTGTGTGTGTGTGTCAAGAACTGCAATGTTTTTCACGCTCAACAGTTTCCCGTGTGAATCACCACACATCCAGCCAACGGCAGGTCAGTGGTCGAAAACGGGTCATTGATGAAAGAGGACAAAGGAGGCTGACAGGAATTGTGCAGAGCAGCAGACAGGCTACAGTTAGTCAACTGACACTCTAGTACAACACTGGTGCCCA
The DNA here is from genome assembly GCF_036934945.1 of Oncorhynchus masou masou. Classification (NCBI taxonomy): domain Eukaryota; kingdom Metazoa; phylum Chordata; class Actinopteri; order Salmoniformes; family Salmonidae; genus Oncorhynchus; species Oncorhynchus masou. Next base: position 53,398,762 of record NC_088238.1, read on the forward strand.
AAGACCCATAAAAAATGCACAACTCATCGTACCTTGACACAAATGTGGTATGGCAGCTGACGTCCTTACAGTTTTACACTTCTTCAAGCAAAAAACACGAAGCTGTAGTTGCAGTGGGCTAAGGAACGAGAACACTGGACACTGGAGAATTGCAAAAACATTGCCTGGTCTGATGAATCCCGGTTCCTGCTGTTTCACACAGATGGGAGGACTAGGGAATGGAGAAAACCACGAGTACATGCATCCGTCATGCCGCGTGTCAACATTGCAGGCTGGTGGTGATTGTCCATGACTGGTTCCACAAACATGACAGTGATTCCAGCTCACTGACGTGGCCTGCCAGTCAGCAGATCTTAAACTCAGCCACAACACCAGTTCTGAGCATGAAAACGCATCGCTTGCAATTTTAGAAAAAGAAGGAATGTATTTATCAATTCAGTGAGAAATTATGAAAAAAATGATTTAAAAAAAGGTTAAATTATACACACCTTTAAAGGGTTAGTGTTCCCTTATGGTCATATCTCTACGTTACAGAGCTTTACTGAAGACAGACGGAAGACATGCACCTGGAGAAAGAGGTGCTGTCTAGAACATTGAAGGGTTCTTCGGCTGTCCCCATAGGAGAACACTTTAAAGAACCCTTTTTGGTTGGAGATGGAACCGTTTTGGTTGCAGATAGAACCCTTTTGGATTCCATATAGAATCCTTTCTACAGAGGGTTCTACATGGAACCCCAAAGGGTTCTACATGGAAGCCAAATTATGGCAGTTGGACCCTTTAAAATGTCTGTCTGACTACCTGGGGCGGTTGGCCCAGTAATGGGCTCTGACATCATTTTGTGAGCCCCCTCTCTTTCTTTACAGTTTTCAACACTAGTGAAAAAAGCTGCAACGGAAGATTTGCATAACCAATTGAGCAGATTATGCTAATCCTTACAAATGTAATTTGGTGTAGGAAGAGAACCTTGCTAAAGACAAAGACTGTGTATTAATTTGTAATGATCATTTCCTTCTGTGAGCACAAACAACAAACACGGGCAGTGTGAGAGAGAGGTGGGGAGGGGAGAGGAGGAAGAGAGATAGTGATCTTCCCATTTCTGACGAAGCACTTTGAGTTGTGCATACGAAGCACCACAGAGCTCTGAGCTGACAAAGCACCACACAGCTCTGAGCTGACGAAGCACCACACAGCTCTGAGCTGACGAAGCACCACACAGCTCTGAGCTGACGAAGCACCACACAGCTCTGAGCTGACGCAGCACCACACAGCTCTGAGCTGACGAAGCACCACATAGCTCTGAGCTGATGAAGCACCACACAGCTCTGAGCTGACGAAGCACCACACAGCTCTGAGCTGACGAAGCACCACACAGCTCTGAGCTGACGAAGCACCACAGACCTCTGAGCTGACGAAGCACCACACAGCTCTGAGCTGACGAAGCACCACACAGCTCTGAGCTGACGAAGCACCACGGAGCTCTGAGCTGACGAAGCACCACACAGCTCTGAGCTGACGAAGCACCACAGAGCTGTGCATATTATAAACGGCGCCATTAAAAAAATGTAAATAGACCTTTTTGAATCAGACTCGGAGAGGAACGTTTGCCTAAATCAAAACGATAAGCACCAACTGTTACAGAAGATGGATTATCTCTGTTCTCTCTCTCTCTTCTCTTTCTTTCCCTCTCTGTTATCTCTCTCTCTCTCTTCACATTCTTCCCCTCTCTGTTCTCTCTCTCTCTTCTCTTTCTTCCCCTCTCTGTTATCTCTCTCTCTCTTCTCTGTCTTCCCCTCTCTGTTCTCTCTCTTCTCTGTCTTCCCCTCTCTGTTCTCTCTCTCTCTCTCTCTTCACATTCTTCCCCTCTCTGTTCTCTCTCTCTCTCTTCACATTCTTCCCCTCTCTGTTCTCTCTCTCTCTCTTCTCTGTCTTCCCCTCTCTGTTCTCTCTCTCTCTCTTCTCTTTCTTCCCCTCTCTCTCTCTCTTGTCTTTCTCTCTCTCTCTTCTCTGTCTTCCCCTCTCTGTTCTCTCTCTCTTCTCTTTCTTCCCCTATCTGTTCTCTCTCTCTCTTCTCTCTCTTCCCCTCTCTGTTCTCTCTCTCTTCTCTTTCTTCCCCTCTCTGTTCTCTCTCTCTTCTCTTTCTTCCACTCTCTGTTCTCTCTCTCTTCTCTTTCTTCCCCTCTGTTCTCTCTCTCTCTTCTCTTTCTTCCCCTCTCTGTTCTCTCTCTCTCTCTTCTCTTTCTTCCCCTCTCTGTTCTCTCTCTCTCTTCTCTTTCTTCCCCTCTCCATTCTCTCTCTCTTCACTTTTTCCCCTCTCTGTTCTCTCTCTCTTCTCTTTTTCCCCTCTCTGTTCTCTTCTTTTTCTTCCCCTCTCTGTTCTCTCTCTCTCTCTTCTCTTTCTCCCCCTCTCTGTTCTCTCTCTTTCTCTCTCCCTCTCTTCTCTTGCTTCCCCTCTCTGTTCTCTCTGACTTCTCTTTTTCCCCTCTCTGTTCTCTCTCTCTTCTTTTTCTTCCCCTCTCTGTTCTCTCTCTCTCTCTTCTCTTTCTTCCCCTCTCTGTTCTCTCTCTCTCTCTCTCTCGCTCTCTTCTCTTTCTTCCCCTCTCTGTTCTCTCTCTCTCTCGCTCTCTTCTCTTTCTTCCCCTCTGTTCTCTATCTCTCGCTCTCTTCTCTGTCTTCCCCTCTCTGTTTTCTCTGTTTTCTCTCTCTCTCTTCGCTCTCTTCTCATTCTTCCCCTCTCTGTTCTCTCTCTCTCTCTTCTCTTTCTTCCCCTCTCTGTTCTCTCTCTCTCTTCTCTTGCTTCCCCTCTCTGTTCTCTCTCTCTCTCTCTTCGCTCTCTTCTTTTTCTTCCCCTCTCTGTTCTCTCTTCTCTTGCTTTCCCTCTGTTGTCTCTCTCTTCTCTTGCTTCCTCTATATGTTCTCTCTCTCTTCGCTTTCTTCCCCTCTCTGTTCTTTTTCTCTCTCTTCTCTTGCTTCCCCTCTCTCTTCTCTTGCTTCCCCTCTCTGTTCTCCCTCTCTTCTCTTTCTTCCCCTCTCTATTCTCTCTCTCTTCTCTTTCTTCCCCTCTCTGTTCTCTCTCTCTTCTCTTTTTCCCCTCTCTGTTCTCTCTCTTTCTTTTTCCCTCTCTGTTTTCTCTCTCTCTTCGCTCTCTTCTCATTCTTCCCCTCTCTGTTCTCTCTCTCTCTTTCTTTCTTCCCCTCTCTGTTCTCTCTCTCTCTTTCTTGCTTCCCTCTCTGTTCTCTCTCTCTCGCTTCTTCTCTTTCTTCCCTCTCTGTTCTCTGTTCTCTTGCTTCCCTCTCTGTTCTCTCTCTTCTCTTTCTTCCCTCTCTATTCTCTCTTCTCTCTTTCTTCCCTCTCTGTTCTCTTCTCTTTCTTTTTCCCCTCTCTGTTCTCTCTCTCTTCTCTTTTTCCCCTCTCTGTTTTCTCTCTCTCTCTTCGCTCTCTTCTCATTCTTCCCCTCTCTGTTCTCTCTCTCTCTCTTCTCTTTCTTCCCCTCTCTGTTCTCTCTCTCTCTCTTCTCTTGCTTCCCCTCTCTGTTCTCTCTCTCTCTCGCTCTCTTCTCTTTCTTCCCCTCTCTGTTCTCTGTTCTCTTGCTTCCCCTCTCTGTTCTCTCTCTCTCTCTCTTCGCTCTCTTCTTTTTCTTCCCCTCTCTGTTCTCTCTGTCTCTTTGCTCTCTTCTCTTTCTTCCCCTCTCTATTCTTTCTCTCTCTCTCTCTCTCCTCTTGCTTCCCCTCTCTGTTCTTTCTCTCTCTCTTCTCTTTCTTCCCCTCTCTGTTCTCTCTTCTCTTGCTTTCCCTCTCTGTTGTCTCTCTCTTCTCTTGCATCCTCTATATGTTCTCTCTCTCTCTCTTTCTCTCTCTCTCTTTGCTTTCTTCCCCTCTCTGTTCTTTTTCTTTCTCTTCTCTTGCTTCCCCTCTCTGTTCTCTCTCTCTTCTCTTTCTTCCCCTCTCTATTCTCTCTCACTCTCTCTTCTCTTTCTTCCCCTCTCTGTTCTCTCTCTCTTCCCCTCTCTGTTCTCTCTTCTCTTTCTTCCCCTCTCTATTCTCTCTCTCTCTTCTCTTTCTTCCCCTCTCTGTTCTCTCTGTTCTCTCTCTTCTCTTTCTTCCCATCTCTGTTCTCTCTCTCTGTCTCTTCTCTTTCTTCCCCTCTCTGTTCTCTCTCACTCTCTCTCTTTCTTCCACTCTCTGTTCTCTCTCTCTCTCTTCCACTCTCTGTTCTCTCTCTCTCTCTTCCACTCTCTGTTCTCTCTCTCTCTCTCTCTCTCTCTCTCTCTCTCTCTTCCACTCTCTGTTATCTCGCTCTCTCTCTTCTCTTTCTTCCCCCTCTCTGTTCTCTCTCTCTCTTTCTTCCACTCTCTGTTCTCTCTCTCTCTCTCTTCTCGTGCTTCCCCTCTCTGTTCTCTCTCTCTCTCTCTCTCTTCTCTTTTTCCCCTCTCTGTTCTCTCTCTCTTCTCTTTTTCCCCTCTCTGTTCTCTTCTTTTTCTTCCCCTCTCTGTTCTCTCTCTCTCTCTCTCTCTCTCTCTTCTCTTTCTTCCCCTCTCTGTTCTCTCTCTTTCTCTCTCCCTCTCTTCTCTTGCTTCCCCTCTCTGTTCTCTCTCTCTTCTCTTTTTCCCCTCTCTGTTCTCTCTCTCTTCTTTTTCTTCCCCTCTCTGTTCTCTCTCTCTCTCTTCTCTTTCTTCCCCTCTCTGTTCTTCTCTCTCTCTCTCTCTCTCTCTCTCTCTCGCTCTCTTCTCTTTCTTCCCCTCTCTGTTCTCTTTTCTCTTGCTTCCCCTCTCTGTTCTCTCTCTCTCTCTCTTCGCTCTCTTCTTTTTCTTCCCCTCTCTGTTCTCTCTGTCTCTTTGCTCTCTTCTCTTGCTTCCCCTCTCTGTTCTCTCTTTCCCTCTTCTCTTTCTTCCCCTCTCTATTCTTTCTCTCTCTCTCTCTCTCCTCTTGCTTCCCCTCTCTGTTCTTTCTCTCTCTCTTCTCTTTCTTCCCCTCTCTGTTCTCTCTTCTCTTGCTTTCCCTCTCTGTTGTCTCTCTCTTCTCTTGCATCCTCTATATGTTCTCTCTCTCTCTCTCTCTCTCTCTTTGCTTTCTTCCCCTCTCTGTTCTTTTTCTTTCTCTTCTCTTTCTTCCCCTCTCTGTTCTCTCTCTCTTCTCTTTCTTCCCCTCTCTATTCTCTCTCTCTCTCTCTTCTCTTTCTTCCCCTCTCTGTTCTCTCTCTCTTCCCCTCTCTGTTCTCTCTTCTCTTTCTTCCCCTCTCTATTCTCTCTCTCTCTCTTCTCTTTCTTCCCCTCTCTGTTCTCTCTGTTCTCTCTCTTCTCTTTCTTCCCATCTCTGTTCTCTCTCTCTGTCTCTTCTCTTTCTTCCCCTCTCTGTTCTCTCTCACTCTCTCTCTCTTTCTTCCACTCTCTGTTCTCTCTCTCTCTCTCTCTCTTCCACTCTCTGTTCTCTCTCTCTCTCTTCCACTCTCTCTTCTCTCTCTCTCTCTCTCTCTCTTCCACTCTCTGTTATCTCTCTCTCTCTTCTCTTTCTTCCCCTCTCTGTTCTCTCTCTCTCTTTCTTCCACTCTCTGTTCTCTCTCTCTCTCTCTCTTCTCGTGCTTCCCCTCTCTGTTCTCTCTCTCTCTCTCTCTCTCTTCTCTTTTTCCCCTCTCTGTTCTCTCTCTCTCTTCTCTTTTTCCCCTCTCTGTTCTCTTCTTTTTCTTCCCCTCTCTGTTCTCTCTCTCTCTCTCTCTCTTCTCTTTCTTCCCCTCTCTGTTCTCTCTCTTTCTCTCTCCCTCTCTTCTCTTGCTTCCCCTCTCTGTTCTCTCTCTCTTCTCTTTTTCCCCTCTCTGTTCTCTCTCTCTTCTTTTTCTTCCCCTCTCTGTTCTCTCTCTCTCTCTTCTCTTTCTTCCCCTCTCTGTTCTCTCTCTCTCTCTCTCGCTCTCTTCTCTTTCTTCCTCTCTGTTCTCTCTCTCTCTCGCTCTCTTCTCTTTCTTCCCCTCTTTTCTCTATCTCTCGCTCTCTTCTCTGTCTTCCCCTCTCTGTTCTCTCTCTCTCTTCTCTTTCTTCCCCTCTCTGTTCTCTCTCTCTCTTCTCTTCTCTTTCTTCCCCTCTCTGTTCTCTCTCTCTTCTCTTTTTCCCCTCTCTGTTCTCTCTCTCTTCTCTTTTTCCCCTCTCTGTTCTCTCTCTCTTCTCTTTTTCCCCTCTCTGTTCTCTCTCTCTCTCTTCGCCCTCTTCTCTTTCTTCCCCTCTCTGTTCTCTCTTCTCTTGCTTTCCCTCTGTTGTCTCTCTCTTCTCTGGTTTCCTCTATATGTTCTCTCTCTCTTCGCTTTCTTCCCCTCTCTGTTCTTTTTCCCTCTCTTCTCTTGCTTCCCCTCTCTCTTCTCTTGCTTCCCCTCTCTGTTCTCTCTCTCTTCTCTTTCTTCCCCTCTCTATTCTCTCTCTCTTCTCTTTCTTCCCCTCTCTGTTCTCTCTCTCTTCTCTTTTTCCCCTCTCTGTTCTCTCTCTCTTCTCTTTTTCCCCTCTCTGTTCTCTCTCTCTCTCTTCGCTCTCTTCTCTTTCTTCCCCTCTCTGTTCTCTCTCTCTCTCTCTCTTCTCTTTCTTCCCCTCTCTGTTCTCTCTCTCTCTTCTCTTGCTTCCCCTCTCTGTTCTCTCTCTCTCTCGCTCTCTTCTCTTTCTTCCCCTCTCTGTTATTTCTCTCTTTCTTCCCCTCTCTGTTCTCTGTTCTCTTGCTTCACCTCTCTGTTCTCTCTCTCTCTCTTCGCTCTCTTCTTTTTCTTCCCCTCTCTGTTCTCTCTCTGTCTCTTCGCTCTCTTCTCTTGCTTCCCCTCTCTGTTCTCTCTTTCCCTCTTCTCTTTCTTCCCCTCTCTATTCTTTCTCTCTCTCTCTCTCTCTCTCCTCTTGCTTCCCCTCTCTGTTCTTTCTCTCTCTCTTCTCTTGCTTTCCCTCTCTGTTGTCTCTCTCTTCTCTTGCATCCTCTATAGGTTCTCTCTCTCTCTCTCTCTTTGCTTTCTTCCCCTCTCTGTTCTTTTTCTTTATCTTCTCTTGCTTCCCCTCTCTGTTCTCTCTCTCTTCTCTTTCTTCCCCTCTCTATTCTCTCTCTCTCTCTCTCTTCTCTTGCTTCCCCTCTCTGTTCTCTCTCTCTTCCCCTCTCTGTTCTCTCTTCTCTTTCTTCCCCTCTCTATTCTCTCTCTCTCTTCTCTTTCTTCCCCTCTCTGTTCTCTCTGTTCTCTCTCTTCTCTTTCTTCCCATCTCTGTTCTCTCTCTCTGTCTCTTCTCTTTCTTCCCCTCTCTGTTCTCTCTCACTCTCTCTCTTTCTTCCACTCTCTGTTCTCTCTCTCTCTCTCTCTTCCACTCTCTGTTCTCTCTCTCCCTCTCTTCCACTCTCTGTTCTCTCTCTCTCTCTCTCTCTCTCTCTTCCACTCTCTGTTATCTCTCTCTCTCTCTTCTCTTTCTTCCCCTCTCTGTTCTCTCTATCTCTTTCTTCCACTCTCTGATCTCTCTCTCTCTCTTCTCGTGCTTCCCCTCTCTGTTCTCTCTCTCTCTCTCTCTCTCTCTTTCTTCTCAAACTTATTTTAGATGCTAAGATCTTCCAGTTTCACAGAAAGGGGGGAAAAGGGAATTAGTTGCAGCTCATAAAAGCTATACCTGTGGCTGTGATCTAAATGTGTATTGAACTTATGGTTAAATTAACCCAGCATGTGTTCTATCCAATATTTACCCAGCACTGGGTTACCAATTAGTATACTAGCTCGCTTATTAATTCATGCGTCAGTCTAACGTATCCCCGAATAAGACTCAAGAGGGAGCTTCAAACAAGTTAAGTTGCCCACATCCTTCTCCTCATTCCCATTCAGACAGCTGTCTGTGAACCATCCTCTCACATGTATTGTATTAGTATGTCTGCCTGCATAGCTCTCTGGCTCCTTTCCAGCTACATGTGGTGATATGCAAGAGTGAAGGCTATATAAATGCTAACAACATCACATTGATTTTCCCTGGGTTTGTAGCCTCATCTAATACATCAATCTCAATAACTAGTGTGTGTGTTGTGTTGTGTGTGTGTGTTGTGTGTGTTGCGGGTGTGTGATACCGAGCCGAACAACGTACGATGTAGAGTTAAACTGTCTCGGGTACAAAATAATGTGAACCAACCATCCCTCTGTGATTGGTCTCCATTAGAGCAGTAAAACCGAAACGAGCCGTAAAACTTAGCCACACTCAGAGGTCGGTCGATTTGGTAACACAAACACATCTAGTTTAACAACGTGAGAACCTAAAAGTGTCTGTTAAAGACGGCCACTCTAACAGACGGCTCTAACAAGGTATCGGCCCATCTTTTAGTTCCACTGTGTAGAAACTCTTAGAGAAAAGGGTTTCAAAGGGCTCTTCTGCTGTCCCCATGGGAGAAGAACCCTCTGTGGAAAGGGTTTTACACAGAACCCAAAAGGGTTCTACCTGGAACCCAAAAGGGTTCTACCTGGAACCAAAAAGGTTTCTTCAAAGGGTGCTTCTATGGGAACAGCCAAATAACCTTTTAACACCAGAACCACTGGGGCCCCCCTTCAAGATAATGATAAGTATAATTTGGTTGGGTAAATGAAAACCTTAGGCTAACATTAGAATACTACTTATTTTAAATAACACAATAGTATTGTCATTAGTTTATGTTTCTGTAGGCTATGTGTAAAAACAAAAAACACAAAAAAATTGAAGTGTTCCATTTTATTCATGGAGTTCCTTAGTTACAACTATGACACAGAAAGCAGATGTGATGAAACACGGTAACAGCTGATTTCATACCGACAAAATCAAATCAAAAATGGAAGTAACAATAGCAGATTTCCCCTTAAACATTATACTTTGAATGTCTTGTTTATATATTTTCTCAACTTAATTGAAACAGGTGTTTTATCTGTGATTACAGTCAATTGATTTGACATGTAAAAAATGTTTTTATCATAGTATGTGATCTTAAGTTACAAATCTTTAACATTGTTCATTGTTTGAATCTATTTTGTTAGTTTATATATTAGAACATAGTTTTTATTAAACTGTAGACTTGATGGCACTTTTGGGAATTAGGTGTTTTATCTGACTCACAGAAAGTTCTGCACATTGACACCAATGATTGATTCAGGTGAAAGTCCAAGTTGAAAGCATAGTTCAGATTACCACCCTAATGACTGTCTTTCTTTATTGGAAGTTCATTTAGATTGCAAGAAATAATCACTAATTCATCAAGAAGGTTTTATTTGAATTAAACTGCTATTTATATTTGACCAAATAAAGGTTTGTCGAAAATGTAAAACTGGTGTTTTTTTTAAAGTTAGTTCTTATTCCATTTGTACATTACTCATTAAGACCCATCTGAACCACTAAACAGGTGTCAGCTGTAACCATGATGTGCTGACCAATAGTTTGCAATTGGAGAAGAGAGACATTTTTAAATAATTCACTGTAAATGATAGAGGAGAGAGAGTGCGGAACACCCAATGATAGGGGAGAGGGAGGGCAGAACACCCAATGATAGAGGAGAGGGGGGCAGAGAACCCAATGATAGAGGAGAGGGAGGGCAGAGAACCCAATGATAGAGGAGAGGGGGGACAGAGCACCCAATGACATAGGAGAGGGAGGGCAGAGCACCCAATGACATAGGAGAGGGAGGGCAGAGCACCCAATGACATAGGAGAGGGAGGGCAGAGCACCCAATGACATAGGAGAGGGAGGGCAGAGTACCCAATGATAGAGGAGAGGGGGGGCAGAGCACCCAATGACAGAGGAGAGGGAGAGTAGAGCACCACATGACAGAGGAGAGGGAGGGCAGAGCACCACATGACAGAGGAGAGGGAGGGCAGAGCACCACATGACAGAGGAGAGGGAGGGCAGAGCACCACATGACAGAGGAGAGGGAGAGTAGAGCACCACATGACAGAGGAGAGGGAGGGCAGAGCACCACATGACAGAGGGGAGGGAGGGCAGAGCACCACATGACAGAGGAGAGGGAGGGCAGAGCACCACATGACAGAGGGGAGGGAGGGCAGAGCACCACATGACAGAGGAGAGGGAGGGCAGAGCACCACATGACAGAGGAGAGGGAGAGTAGAGCACCACATGACAGAGGAGAGGGAGAGTAGAGCACCACATGACAGAGGGGAGGGAGGGCAGAGCACCACATGACAGAGGAGAGGGAGGGCAGAGCACCACATGACAGAGGGGAGGGAGGGCAGAGAACCCAATGACAGAGGAGAGGGAGGGCAGAGCACCATATGACAGAGGAGAGGGAGAGCAGAGCACCCAATGACAGAGGAGGGGGTCTTCACCAATCAGGCCTTTATGGTAGGAGTGGCCAGACGGAAGACACTCCTCAGTAAAAGGCACAGTCAAAGGAACCTAAAGACTCTCAGATGATGAGAAACAAGATTCTCTGGTATAATGAAATCAAGATTGAAATCTTTGGCCTGAATGCCAAGCTTTACATCTGGAGGAAACCTGGCACCATCCCATGAAGCATGGTGGTGGCAGTATCATGCTGTGGGGATAGTTTTCAGCGGCAGGGACTAGGAGACTAGTCAGGATCGAGGCAAAGATGAACGGAGCAAAGTACAGAGAAATCCTTAATGAAAACCTGCTCCAGAGCGCTCAGGACCTCAGACTGGGGCAAAGGCTCACCTTCCAACAGGACCACGACCCTAAGCACACAGCCAAGACAACGCAGGAGTGTCTTCGGGACAAGTCTCTGAATGTCCTTGAGTGGCCCAGCCAGAACCTGGACTTGAACATCTCTGGAGAGACCTGTAAGTAGCTGTGCAGCAATGCTCCCCATTCACCCTGAAAGAGCTTGAGAGGATTTGCAGAGAATGGGAGAAACTCCCCATATATAGGTGTGCCAAGCTTGTAGCATCATACCCAAGAAGACACAGGGCTGGAAAAGTACTGTGTAAAGGGTCTGAAAACTTATGTGTATGTGATATTTCATTTTTTTGTGTATACATTTGCAAAAATGTCTAAAAGCCTGTTTTTGCTTTGTCATTATGGGGTATTAAGTGTAGATTGATGAGGATAAAAAACTATTTCATACATTTTAGAACAAGCCTGTAGCATAATGCAATGTTAAGTCCCAGACCTGCTGTTTTCAACTCTAGAGACAGCAGAAGTGGTAGAGATACACTGAATGATCGGCTATGAAAAGCCAACTGACATTTACTCCCGAGGTGCTGACTTGTTGCACCCTCGACAACCACTGTGATTATTATTATTAGACCATGCTGGTCATTTATGAACATTTGAACATCTTGGCCATGTTCTGTTATAATCTCCACCCGGCACAGCCAGAAGAGGACTGGCCATCCCTCATAGCCTGGTTCCTCTCTAGGTTTCTTCCTAGGTTTTGGCCTTTCTAGGGAGTTTTTCCTAGCCACCGTGCTTCTACGCCTGCATTGCTTGCTGTTTGGGGTTTTAGGCTGGGTTTCTGTACAGCACTTTGAGATATCAGCTGATGCACGAAGGGCTGTATAAATACATTTGATTTGATTTTGATTTGATTTGCAAAACGTCAAGGGGTCTGAATAGTTTCCGAATGCACTGTATGTAAGATTTACAGGGTTTTTCAGATGTAAGTGGTACATTTTAAAAACTCTTGGCACACAACTTAAATTGTGTAATATCCTCTCATGTTCAAAACCTTTCATTGCCTTTAAATCCTCTCTGGGATGTGTGGGACAGTAGCGTCCCACCTCGCCAACAGCCAGTGAAATTGCAGGGCGCTTCAAGCATACAAGTATTTTACACAATTTTAAAGATAAAATTCTCGTTAATCCAGCCACAGTGTCTAATTTCAAAAATGCTTTACAGCGAAAGCACCGCAAACGATTATGTTAGTTCACCACCAACTCACAGAAAAACACAGCCATTTTTCCAGCCAAAGAGAGGAGTCACAAAAAGCACAAATAGAGATAAAATTCATCACTAACCTTTGATGATCTTCATCAGATGACACTCAAAGGACTTCATGTTGCACAATACATGTATGTGTTGTTCGATAAAGTGCATATTTATATAAAAAAAATCTCATTTTACATTGGTGCCTTACGTTCAGTAGTTCTAAAACATGCGGTGCTTGTACAGAGAGCTACATCTATTTACAGAAATACTCATTATAAATGTTGATGAAAATTCAAGTGTTATACATGGTATTAGAGATATACTTCTCCTTAATGCAACCGCTGTGTCAGATTTCAAAAAAACTTTACGGAAAAAGCATAATCTGAGTACAGCGTTCAGACAACAAAGCAGCCAAAAAGATATCCGCTATTTTGGGTAGTCAACATTAGTCATAAATAGCATTATAAATATTCACTTACCTTTGATGATCTTCATCAGAATGCACTCCCAGGAATCACAGTTCCACAATAAACATTTGTTTTGTTCGATAATGTCCATCATTTATGTCCAAATTGCCTCTTTTGTTAGGGCGTTTGGTAAACAAATCCAAAAGCGCGTTCAGGTTGCGCTGAACGTCAGACGAAAAGTTCCGTTACAGCCCGTAGAAACTTGTCAAACTAAGTATAGAATCAATCTTTAGGATGTTCTTAACATAAATGTTCAATAATGTTCCAACCGGGGGATTCCTTTGTCTGTAGAAAAGCAATGGGATGAGAGCTAACTCTCTCGTGACCGCGCCTCAGAGCCTGGGGCAATCTACCAGACCCTTGACTCATTCCTCTCTCATTCGGTCCCACATCACAGTAGAAGCCTGAAACAACGTTCTAAAGACTGTAGACATCGAGTGGACTCCTTAGGAAGTGCAACATAACCAATATCCCACTGTATCTACAATAGGGGCTGAGTTAAAAAACTACAAGCCTCAGATTTCCCACTTCCTGGTTGGATTTTTCTCAGGTTTTCGCCTGCCATATGAGTTGTGTTATACTCACATACATCATTCAAACAGTTTTAGAAACTTTAGAGTGCTTTCTATCCAATACTACTAATAATATGCACATATTAGCATCTGGGACAGAGTAGCAGGCAGTTTACTCTGGGCACCTTATTCATCCAAGCTACTCAATACTGCCCCCATGTCACCAAGAAGTTATTAAAGTCAGGCAGTGTATGACCATAGGAAGCCTCCTCAGTGGATCCTGTTTCTTGCCTTTCATTTAAGAATATTTTCTTCATGAACCAGTTTTTAAGGATCTGGTGTAGTATAATCATCCATGCGTTCCAACCCTTGCTGACGCTCTGAAAATGTTGGGTTTATTTTCCTTCCATCGTAATCGCTGATTGTTCCTGTCTCTGAACAGGTGAAAATCCTCTATATGGGGAGCATTATCTCCACCTGTCCTGTCACGTCATATCAGTAAAGAAGGAGAAAGACAGTTTGCGTTCGTAAGGTTTTGCAACCATAGGGGTCTTTTGACTTTTGCAGGAAAACAAGGCACCAACCTAACATACGTCTTAATTCAGGAGAACAGGACCTGGATAGATGCTCAGAGTTACTGCAGACAGCATCACACAGACCTGGTCAGTGTGAGGAACCAGACTGAGAACACAGAGAAGATATCACTGAGGGTACTGCCTGTGTGGTTTCAAGTTTCCTGGAGACCGGAGTGACTTCTCATTCAGAAACTGGTGGCCAGGATGGCCTTCAGCAGATCAGAATAACAACAACACTGTGTTTAGGCTTCTCCTTCCTATTCTAATAAATGGTGGAATGAGCCGTGATAGAATCTGTCCTTTCATCTTCTATGGTAAATTACCATATTCTCCTCCAGATATTATGATGACAGGAGAACTCTAAAGTTGCCCCATGATTCACTACTGTCATTGTGGGATTGTATTATTTTGTAGACCCAGCTGTGGAGACCCCTCATAAACCTCAATTTAAGAGACAGGTGGTGAGAGTCAAGGTGACCCCAAAAGATGAACATCGGAATCTCAGCGGTCCTGCTGTTCAGGACGCCATCTTACAAGAGGTGAGTTTCACCTTGTTCATGAAGAATGAACTCCTTAGATGACACAAACTGAGACCTCCTCTCTGGTCTTAGTCCTAGTCTGTTGTGGATGACCTCCTCTCTGGTCTGGGTCCTAGTCTGTTGTGGATGACCTCCTCTCTGGTCTGGGTCCTAGTCTGTTGTGGATGACCTCCTCTCTAGTCTGGGTCCTAGTCTATTGTGGATGACCTCCTCTCTGGTCTGGGTCCTAGTCTGTTGTGGATGACCTCCTCTCTGGTCTGGGTCCTAGTCTGTTGTGGATGACCTCCTCTCTGGTCTGGGTCCTAGTCTGTTGTGGATGACCTCCTGTCTGGTCTGGGTCCTAGTCTGTTGTGGATGACCTCCTCTCTGGTCTGGGTCCTAGTCTGTTGTGGATGACCTCCTCTCTTGTCTGGGTCCTAGTCTGTTGTAGATGACCTCCTCTCTGGTCTGGGTCCTAGTCTGTTGTGGATGACCTCCTCTCTGGTCTGGGTCCTAGTCTGTTGTGGATGACCTCCTCTCTGGTCTGGGTCCTAGTCTGTTGTGGATGACCTCCTCTCTAGTCTGGGTCCTAGTCTATTGTGGATGACCTCCTCTCTGGTCTGGGTCCTAGTCTGTTGTGGATGACCTCCTCTCTGGTCTTAGTCCTAGTCTGTTGTGGATGACCTCCTCTCTAGTCTGGGTCCTAGTCTATTGTGGATGACCTCCTCTCTGGTCTGGGTCCTAGTCTGTTGTGGATGACCTCCTCTCTGGTCTGGGTCCTAGTCTGTTGTGGATGACCTCCTCTCTGGTCTGGGTCCTAGTCTGTTGTGGATGACCTCCTGTCTGGTCTGGGTCCTAGTCTGTTGTGGATGACCTCCTCTCTGGTCTGGGTCCTAGTCTGTTGTGGATGACCTCCTCTCTTGTCTGGGTCCTAGTCTGTTGTAGATGACCTCCTCTCTGGTCTGGGTCCTAGTCTGTTGTGGATGACCTCCTCTCTGGTCTGGGTCCTAGTCTGTTGTGGATGACCTCCTCTCTGGTCTGGGTCCTAGTCTGTTGTGGATGACCTCCTCTCTGGTCTGGGTCCTAGTCTGTTGTGGATGACCTCCTCTCTGGTCTGGGTCCTAGTCTGTTGTAGATGACCTCCTCTCTGGTCTGGGTCCTAGTCTGTTGTGGATGACCTCCCTCTGGTCTGGGTCCTAGTCTGTTGTGGATGACCTCCTCTCTGGTCTGGGTCCTAGTCTGTTGTGGATGACCTCCTCTCTGGTCTGGGTCCTAGTCTGTTGTGGATGACCTCCTCTCTGGTCTGGGTCCTAGTCTGTTGTGGATGTATCTCTCTTCTCATAGAGTCAAAGGGTTGAAGTCATGAATGTGTGAGTATAGCAGGAAGGAATGGTAGTTGTAGATCTTCAGAATGACTATTATTAAGTTAAATAGTATGTGTGTGTGTGTGTGTGTGTGTGTGTGTGTGTGTGTGTGTGTGTGTGTGTGTGTGTGTGTGTGTGTGTGTGTGTGTGTGTGTGTGTGTGTGTGTGTGTGTGTGTGTGTGTGTGTGTGTGTGTGTGTGTGTGTGTGTGTGTGTGTGTGTGTGTGTGTGTGTTCTCGCGTGTCCCCAGATAAGGAACAAGCTGAAAAAGTGGCCCGATGGGAAGGTCTTCCACAAGGAGAAAGAGGGGTCTCCCAAGAAAGAAGAGGAGGATATGAGGATGATAACAAAGCAAGAACTCTAATTCTGTCAAATGTTCTCGTTATATTTTTCTTTTCAATTTTGATTAATAATCTGTACTGGTACAGTATTTGTTTTCTCAACCTAATTCAATGTGTTTTATTAACTTTGTCCCATTAACATTAATACTGTTTTCTCGTAAGCTGTTTTTCTTGATAATGAACTTGGTTGTTTTATTCCAGGGTGTGTTCTCAACATAGACATTTCACACATCTGTAAATGAGTTATCTGTAATTATATTAACAGAAGTGTCAATGCTTTTATTGGTTAATGAAGATGTCTTTTCTGATGATTAAGTAAATTCTTGTTGCAGATTGACAGTATCGGTCTAGAGTTGTGATTTGTCTTATTCTATTTCAAGTTTGAATTTAATTTATTTGAAAGTGCATTCAACACATTTTACCTTGATGATAAAGACATCTAGACATAATGTGTAATCAACTCCTCTCTTCAGGACTCTGATACACTGGTATCAGTTAGAACCATGTTGTAACGGTTTTCTGTAGGTGAAGGAGAGTCGGACCAAAATGCAGCGTGTAGATTGCGATCCATGTTTAATCAAAAAACGTAAACACGAATCAATACAAAATACTACAAAAAACAAGAACGTAACGAACGTAACGAAAACCGAAACAGCCTATACTTATGTAAACTAACACAGCGACAGGAACAAGGACACTAAGGACAATCACCCACGAAACACACAAAGAATATGGCTACCTAAATATGGTTCCCAATCAGAGACAACGATAATCACCTGACTCTGATTGAGAACCGCCTCAGGCAGCCATAGACTATGCTATATACCCCACACAACCCCAAGACGAAACACACCACAAATAAACCCATGTCACACCCTGGCCTGACGCATATAAATGAAGATAAACATAATAAATATAGACCAGGTCGTGACACATGTACTTCTGACCAGAGCTTTAGTTACATTTTGCATAACTTCCTCAAATTAGACAGAGGGGAACTTTACCACATCAAGCCAGACCCAGGATATTTCCTGGAACACACAAATATGTGACAGGCAAACCTGGCCCCAGAGATCTGTTTGTGGTTGTGAAACTCATTCATTAGCTACCTTCTGCAGACACAACCTAGGCTTTCAGTGCAGTGGATAGGGATTGACTTGAGGTCAGATCTAATGCCACGATGACCTTGGCTCATGTCTGATGACTGGAGTTTGCAATTTTGGAACTATCCATTGATTCCATTGTGCCTGGCAATTTCTAAGTGTAGCTTTTTACTATTTGAAATACAATTATTTGAACTAAGTGATGGAGATGACCAACCTATATTTCCGTCAGTATTAAGTTAATTGAAGGGATAATAGTATGTGTTGTGCACGGTAAGTGGTACCATTGGTAGCCAGCATTTCCCTCCGAGCTAAAGAACCCCGGCAATAATGATATCACTGTTCGGGAAGGAAGCCATTGTAGAAGGAACAGAGTGGTGGAGAAAATGAAAGAAGGCATTGTAGAAAGAACAGAGTGGTGGAGAAAATGAAAGAAGGCATTGTAGAAAGAACAGAGTGGTGGAGAAAATGAAAGAAGGCATTGTAGAAAGAACAGAGTGGTGGAGAAAATGAAAGAAGGCTTTGTAGAAAGAACAGAGTGGTGGAGAAAATGAAAGAAGGCATTGTAGAAAGAACAGAGTGGTGGAGAAAATGAAAGAAGGCATTGTAGAAAGAACAGAGTGGTGGAGAAAATGAAAGAAGGCTTTGTAGAAAGAACAGAGTGGTGGAGAAAATGAAAGAAGGCATTGTAGAAAGAACAGAGTGGTGGAGAAAATGAAAGAAGGCATTGTAGAAAGAACAGAGTGGTGGAGAAAATGAAAGAAGGCATTGAAGCCCTTTTTTTTGCAATGGTATATGGCTGGTTACAATTAGTATGATAATTAGACCATCTGTTTGGAACACCCACAGTCATGCTAGAGCGATTATGAACACCCCACAGAATAAGAACTCACTGCTCACTGCCTAGCAACTGTTAGCACGTTAGCATTCTGCTAAACAACTGATCCCGCTGAGAAGTGGTGCGGACACGATCGTTTTTGAAGTATTAAAGGCGCTAAAGGTCAAATTAGACAATACTTAGCCAATTATGTGAATGTCACGGCTGATGTACAATTTAGCGCAATTCACTGCAAAGGGGCTGCTGCAGAAGGTAGCTAATGAATGACTTCACAAT
Source organism: Oncorhynchus masou masou (assembly GCF_036934945.1). Lineage (NCBI taxonomy): Eukaryota > Metazoa > Chordata > Actinopteri > Salmoniformes > Salmonidae > Oncorhynchus > Oncorhynchus masou. The sequence goes on from NC_088238.1 coordinate 53,416,594, forward strand.
CACAAAAGTGAACACACTGAGAATAAGAAAATGGACGCCCATTACCGCCAGCTCTACCCAAATTGCATGTATTGATTTAATTAAACATAAAGGATCAATTTCATTACAGGTGACTGTTATTTATTATAATCTCATTCAAAAAGCTTGATAAAATCCCGATGCACCAATTGGTCAAGCCTAGTAGAACATGCCCTTGGGTACACAGAATCAGTCTATCCTCACTAAATCCTAAACTGAACCGTTCAGTGAAAATACAAAACAGACATCAGAGCAGTATAAGTCCTAGAGGGGCAATTTCATCCTATACCTATTCTCCAATTCCCCATACCAAGACCCCTTCCCATCCGTTGTCCAACTGGTTCTCTCTCTACCCTCTCCTCTGTAGTGGGCAGAGGCTAAGAGAGGGCTGCCTGGAATAATTTATTAAAGGCGGTCTCCCAAAAACTCTGTAAAACATACCTGTCGAGCTCCCGGAGGTGAGCACTGAGCTTCAAAGCAATTAAAGCTGAGCTAGAGAGTAGAGAGACGGGACCGAGCTCTGGCCTGATCAGTCATACTATTTACACTCTCCAGACCAGCCTTCGTGCCTGGTAGGGCAGGGGGACCTCTGAGACCATCTACCCAGGTCAGGATCTCCTAGCCTGGGATTAAACCTGCCATGACCCAGGGTGGCTGGAAGAAACCCACCAGAGGCTCCATGGAACCACATGGTCAATGGGAAAGTGGTGATCCCTTTACCAGGCTTAGTGTGTCGGAGATGTTCAGAAGAAAAACAGATGTAGGATCTTAATCTGATCACCCTGTTGCAGGAAAACTTTCCTGCGTTGTAGGATAAAATGTTTATTTAACGTTTAAAAAGGCTTCTGAAGTGTGCAATATCCACTGATTTTCCTTTAAGAAAAATGTATCAACCCCTACAAAAATGTCCATTAATTATAATCCACATGACAATTCAAATATCCTGTTACTGCAGGTTTATTTCCCTGCTGTAGCAACCTGGCTCAAATTAAGATCTTAAATCTGTGGTGTCTCACGGTACTGTACATAAGATTGGGCAAGAAAATAGATTCAATATAATGTTGATGAATGGGTAGATCTGAGGACAGGTTAATTTGTCTATTAAGTAGTCCCTGTGTTAATGACAAACAGCTAATAGCTATTATACTACTGCAGCCAAAGACCCTATAAACCTACAGGAACCAATATACAGATGGAGGATCTTAATTTGAGCCAGTTTGCTACAGCAGGAAAATAATCCAGCAGCAACAGGAAATGTGAATTTGTCACACCCTGATCTATTTCACCTGTCCATGTGATTGTCTCCACCCCCTCCAGGTGTCGCCCATCTTCCCCATTATCCCCTGTGTATTTATACCTGTGTTCTCTGTTTGTCCGTTGCCAATTCGTCTTGTTTATCAAGTCAGTATTTGTTCTCAGCTCCTGCTTTTCCCAGTCTCTGTTTTTCTCTCCCTCCTGGTTTTGACCCTTGCCTGTCCTGACTCTAAGCCCGCCTGCCTGACACTGCCTGCCGTCCTGTACCTTTGCCCCACCTCTGGATTGTTGACCTCTGCCTACCCTGACCCTGACCCTGACTGCCTGGCCACTCTGCCTACCCTGACCCTGCCTGCCGTCCAGTTGCCCCACATCTGGTTAACTGACCCCTGCCTGCCTTGACCCGTCTATTACCTGCCCCTGTTGGAATGTTAAACCATTGTCAATTCGATATGTCTGCATCTGGGTCTTACCTTGATTCCTGATATAATTATTATGTGGATTATAATTAAATGGACATTTTTGAAGAGGTTGATACAAGACTGACATTTCAAAGTGGAAATTAAGAAGCCTTTTTAAAAATCAAATCCACTACAAATTAAGATCCTGCATCTGTAATGTCTAAATCCATCTGTTGGAGGTGTTAGCTGGCTGTCATAAAAAAAGTCTAAGTGGTCTTTAATAACCCCATGGTTTTACATGTCTCCCAGGTGTTTTCTCTTAAAACAACTAAAGAGGTTTTGCTCTTAAGCTCTGCAGTCTAATATATCTAAGTGAAGTGAACTGATCGTAACCGCAACAATGGGTTCACTTAAATTTAAATACCTCTTAACACATCTTAACCCTGTGGATAATTGCTTCCCCCTGTCTGTTTCTCTGTCAAAGTCGTCATCTCAACCAGCACCACCACCACCACCACCTCCACCACACACAGTCCCTTTGGTTCATCTCTCTGGGCGCACAATTATATTCATACGTGTCTGATCTGATGAGAGGAAGGGGGGGAAATAGTTTGTCTGAATAACTTCTGAGTCTTTAACTTGGAGCATTTTGGTGTATTAGTTCCGCTACTTGGCGTTCCGTGTCCACCGTCGAGGTGGGTTACACAGCTATGTATGAAGAAGCACGATGACTATTTTTTGGGCAAGAAGGCAGTGTTTTCTTTCTTCAGTACTATAAGCAAGAGGTGGGCTGACGCTGTCGGTTGAACCAAAGAAGAGAGAATGTAAAGTGAGGGATGAAGGGGGAGGAAAGAAAGGATGAAGGAAGGAGGAGGAAATAGAGTTAGAAATTGAAAATGAGAAGAGATTTCAAAATGTTTGAGGAAGAAACTTCTTCAGAAACACTTTGCTGACCTCCTTTCATAAACATGGCCAGTGTTATTGACCTTCATAACCATGGCCAGTGTTATTGATCTTCATAACCATGGCCAGTGTTATTGACCTTCATAACCATGGCCAGTGTTATTGACCTTCATAACCATGGCCAGTGTTATTGATCTTCATAACCATGGCCAGTGTTATTGACCGTCATAACCATGGCCAGTGTTATTGACCTTCATAACCATGGCCAGTGTTATTGACCTTCATAACCATGGCCAGTGTTATTGACCATCATAACCATGGCCAGTGTTATTGACCTTCATAACCATGGCCAGTGTTATTGACCTTCATAACCACAGCCAGTGTTATTGACCTTCATAACCATGGCCAGTGTTATCGACCTTCATAACCATGGCCAGTGTAATTGACCTTCATAACCATGGCCCGTGGGTTGACCTTCATAATCATGGCCAGTGTTATTGACCTTCATAACCATGGCCAGTGTTATTGACCTTCATAACCATCGCCAGTGTTATTGACCTTCATAACCATGGCCAGTGTGGGTTGACCTTCATAACCATGGCCAGTGTTATTGACCATCATAACCATGGCCAGTGTGGGTTGACCTTCATAACCATGGCCAGTGTGGTTGACTTTCATAACCATGGCCATTGTTATTGACCTTCATAACCATGGCCAGTGTTATTGACCTTCATAACCATGGCCAGTGTTATTAACCTTCATAACCATGGCCAGTGTTATTGACCTTCATAACCATGGCCTGTGTGGTTGACCTTCATAACCATGGCCAGTGTTATTGGCTTTCATAACCATGGCCAGTGTTATTGACCTTCATAACCATGGCCAGTGTTATTAACCTTCATAACCATGGCCAGTGTTATTGACCTTCAAAACCAAGGCCAGTGTTATTGACCTTCATAACCATGGCCAGTGTTATTGACCTTCATAACCATGGCCAGTATTATTGACCTTCATAACCATGGCCAGTATTATTGATATTCATAACCATGGCCAGTTTGGGTTGACTTTCATAACCATGGCCAGTGTTAATGACTTTCATACCCATGGCCAGTGTGGGTTGACCTTCATAACCTTGACCAGTGTTATTGACCTTCATAACCATGGCCAGTGTTATAGACCTTCATAACCATGGCCAGTGTTATTGACCTTCAAAAACATGGCCAGTGTGGGTTGAGCTTCATAACCATGGCCAGTGTTATTGACCTTCATAACCATGGCCAGTGTTATTGACCTTCATAACCATGGCCAGTGTTATAGACCTTCATAACCATGGCCAGTTTTATTGACCATCATAACCATGGCCAGTGTGGGTTGACTTTCATAACCATGGCCAGTGTTTGTAAGTCGCTCTGGATAAGAGCGTCTGCTAAATGACTTAAATGTAAATGTGTTATTGACCTTCATAACCATGGCCAGTGTGGGTTGACCTTCATAACTATGTCCAGTGTTATTGACCTTCAAAACCATGGCCAGTGTTATAGACCTTCATAACCATGGCCAGTGTTATTGACCTTCATAACCATGGCCATTGTTATTGACCTTCATAACCATGGCCAGTGTTATTGACCTTCATAACCATGGCCAGTGTGGGTTGACCTTCATAACCATGGCCAGTGTTATTGACCATCATAACCATGGCCAGTGTGGGTTGACCTTCATAACCATGGCCAGTGTTGGTTGACCTTCATAACCATGGCCAGTGTGGTTGACTTTCATAACCATGGCCATTGTTATTGACCTTCATAACCATGGCCAGTGTTATTGACCTTCATAACCATGGCCAGTGTTATTAACCTTCAAAACCATGGCTAGTGTTATTGACCTTCATAACCATGGCCTGTGTGGTTGACCTTCATAACCATGGCCAGTTTTATTGACCATCATAACCATGGCCAGTGTGGGTTGACTTTCACAACCATGGCCAGTGTTATTGACCTTCATAACCATGGCCAGTGTGGGTTGACCTTCATAACCATGTCCAGTGTTATTGACCTTCAAAACCATGGCCAGTGTTATAGACCTTCATAACCATGGCCAGTGTTATAGACCTTCATAACCATGGCCAGTGTTATTGACCTTCATAACCATGGCCAGTGTTATTGGCCTTCATAACCATGACCAGTGTTATTGACCTTCAAAAACATGGCCAGTGTTATTGACCTTCATAACCATGGCCAGTGTTATTGACCATCATAACCATGGCCAGTGATATTGACCTTCATAACCATGGCCAGTGTTATTGACCTTCATAACCATGGCCAGTGTTATTGACCTTCATAACCATGGCCAGTGTTATTGACCTTCATAACCATGGCCAGTGTTATTGACCATCATAACCATGGCCAGTGTGGGTTGACCTTCATAACCATTGCCAGTGTTATTGACCTTCATAACCATGGCCAGTGTTATTGATCTTCATAACCATGGCCAGTGTTATTGACCTTCATAACCATGGCCAGTGTTATTGACCTTCATAACCATGGCCAGTGTTATTGATCTTCATAACCATGGCCAGTGTTATTGACCGTCATAACCATGGCCAGTGTTATTGACCTTCATAACCATGGCCAGTGTTATTGACCTTCATAACCATGGCCAGTGTTATTGACCATCATAACCATGGCCAGTGTTATTGACCTTCATAACCATGGCCAGTGTTATTGACCTTCATAACCACAGCCAGTGTTATTGACCTTCATAACCATGGCCAGTGTTATCGACCTTCATAACCATGGCCAGTGTAATTGACCTTCATAACCATGGCCCGTGTGGGTTGACCTTCATAATCATGGCCAGTGTTATTGACCTTCATAACCATGGCCAGTGTTATTGACCTTCATAACCATCGCCAGTGTTATTGACCTTCATAACCATGGCCAGTGTGGGTTGACCTTCATAACCATGGCCAGTGTTATTGACCATCATAACCATGGCCAGTGTGGGTTGACCTTCATAACCATGGCCAGTGTGGTTGACTTTCATAACCATGGCCATTGTTATTGACCTTCATAACCATGGCCAGTGTTATTGACCTTCATAACCATGGCCAGTGTTATTAACCTTCATAACCATGGCCAGTGTTATTGACCTTCATAACCATGGCCTGTGTGGTTGACCTTCATAACCATGGCCAGTGTTATTGGCTTTCATAACCATGGCCAGTGTTATTGACCTTCATAACCATGGCCAGTGTTATTAACCTTCATAACCATGGCCAGTGTTATTGACCTTCAAAACCAAGGCCAGTGTTATTGACCTTCATAACCATGGCCAGTGTTATTGACCTTCATAACCATGGCCAGTATTATTGACCTTCATAACCATGGCCAGTATTATTGATATTCATAACCATGGCCAGTTTGGGTTGACCTTCATAACCATGGCCAGTGTTAATGACTTTCATACCCATGGCCAGTGTGGGTTGACCTTCATAACCTTGACCAGTGTTATTGACCTTCATAACCATGGCCAGTGTTATAGACCTTCATAACCATGGCCAGTGTTATTGACCTTCAAAAACATGGCCAGTGTGGGTTGAGCTTCATAACCATGGCCAGTGTTATTGACCTTCATAACCATGGCCAGTGTTATTGACCTTCATAACCATGGCCAGTGTTATAGACCTTCATAACCATGGCCAGTTTTATTGACCATCATAACCATGGCCAGTGTGGGTTGACTTTCATAACCATGGCCAGTGTTTGTAAGTCGCCTGGATAAGAGCGCCTGCTAAATGACTTAAATGTAAATGTGTTATTGACCTTCATAACCATGGCCAGTGTGGGTTGACCTTCATAACTATGTCCAGTGTTATTGACCTTCAAAACCATGGCCAGTGTTATAGACCTTCATAACCATGGCCAGTGTTATTGACCTTCATAACCATGGCCATTGTTATTGACCTTCATAACCATGGCCAGTGTTATTGACCTTCATAACCATGGCCAGTGTGGGTTGACCTTCATAACCATGGCCAGTGTTATTGACCATCATAACCATGGCCAGTGTGGGTTGACCTTCATAACCATGGCCAGTGTTGGTTGACCTTCATAACCATGGCCAGTGTGGTTGACTTTCATAACCATGGCCATTGTTATTGACCTTCATAACCATGGCCAGTGTTATTGACCTTCATAACCATGGCCAGTGTTATTAACCTTCAAAACCATGGCTAGTGTTATTGACCTTCATAACCATGGCCTGTGTGGTTGACCTTCATAACCATGGCCAGTTTTATTGACCATCATAACCATGGCCAGTGTGGGTTGACTTTCATAACCATGGCCAGTGTTATTGACCTTCATAACCATGGCCAGTGTGGGTTGACCTTCATAACCATGTCCAGTGTTATTGACCTTCAAAACCATGGCCAGTGTTATAGACCTTCATAACCATGGCCAGTGTTATAGACCTTCATAACCATGGCCAGTGTTATTGACCTTCATAACCATGGCCAGTGTTATTGGCCTTCATAACCATGACCAGTGTTATTGACCTTCAAAAACATGGCCAGTGTTATTGACCTTCATAACCATGGCCAGTGTTATTGACCATCATAACCATGGCCAGTGATATTGACCTTCATAACCATGGCCAGTGTTATTGACCTTCATAACTATGGCCAGTGTTATTGACCTTCATAACCATGGCCAGTGTTATTGACCTTCATAACCATGGCCAGTGTTATTGACCATCATAACCATGGCCAGTGTGGGTTGACCTTCATAACCATTGCCAGTGTTATTGACCTTCATAACCATGGCCAGTGTTATTGACCTTCATAACCATGGCCAGTGTTATTGACCTTCAAAACCATGGCCAGTGTTATTGACCTTCATAACCATGGCCAGTGTGGGTTGACCTTCATAACCATGGCCAGTGTTATTGACCATCATAACCATGGCCAGTGTTATTGACCTTCATAACCATGGCCAGTGTGGTTGACTTTCATAACCATGGCCAGTGTGGGTTGACCTTCATAACCATGGCCAGTGTGGTTGACTTTCATAACCATGGCCATTGTTATTGACCTTCATAACCATGGCCAGTGTTATTGACCTTCATAACCATGGCCAGTGTTATTAACCTTCAAAACCATGGCCAGTGTTATTGACCTTCATAACCATGGCCAGTGTTATTGACCTTCATAACCATGGCCAGTATTATTGACCTTCATAACCATGGCCAGTATTATTGATATTCATAACCATGGCCAGTTTGGGTTGACCTTCATAACCATGGCCAGTGTTAATGACTTTCATACCCATGGCCAGTGTGGGTTGACCTTCATAACCTTGACCAGTGTTATTGACCTTCATAACCATGGCCAGTGTTATAGACCTTCATAACCATGGCCAGTGTTATTGACCTTCAAAAACATGGCCAGTGTGGGTTGAGCTTCATAACCATGGCCAGTGTTATTGACCTTCATAACCATGGCCAGTGTTATTGACCTTCATAACCATGGCCAGTGTTATAGACCTTCATAACCATGGCCAGTTTTATTGACCATCATAACCATGGCCAGTGTGGGTTGACTTTCATAACCATGGCCAGTGTTTGTAAGTCGCTCTGGATAAGAGCGTCTGCTAAATGACTTAAATGTAAATGTGTTATTGACCTTCATAACCATGGCCAGTGTGGGTTGACCTTCATAACTATGTCCAGTGTTATTGACCTTCAAAACCATGGCCAGTGTTATAGACCTTCATAACCATGGCCAGTGTTATTGACCTTCATAACCATGGCCATTGTTATTGACCTTCATAACCATGGCCAGTGTTATTGACCTTCATAACCATGGCCAGTGTGGGTTGACCTTCATAACCATGGCCAGTGTTATTGACCATCATAACCATGGCCAGTGTGGGTTGACCTTCATAACCATGGCCAGTGTGGGTTGACCTTCATAACCATGGCCAGTGTGGTTGACTTTCATAACCATGGCCATTGTTATTGACCTTCATAACCATGGCCAGTGTTATTGACCTTCATAACCATGGCCAGTGTTATTAACCTTCAAAACCATGGCTAGTGTTATTGACCTTCATAACCATGGCCTGTGTGGTTGACCTTCATAACCATGGCCAGTTTTATTGACCATCATAACCATGGCCAGTGTGGGTTGACTTTCATAACCATGGCCAGTGTTATTGACCTTCATAACCATGGCCAGTGTGGGTTGACCTTCATAACCATGTCCAGTGTTATTGACCTTCAAAACCATGGCCAGTGTTATAGACCTTCATAACCATGGCCAGTGTTATAGACCTTCATAACCATGGCCAGTGTTATTGACCTTCATAACCATGGCCAGTGTTATTGGCCTTCATAACCATGACCAGTGTTATTGACCTTCAAAAACATGGCCAGTGTTATTGACCTTCATAACCATGGCCAGTGTTATTGACCATCATAACCATGGCCAGTGATATTGACCTTCATAACCATGGCCAGTGTTATTGACCTTCATAACCATGGCCAGTGTTATTGACCTTCATAACCATGGCCAGTGTTATTGACCTTCATAACCATGGCCAGTGTTATTGACCATCATAACCATGGCCAGTGTGGGTTGACCTTCATAACCATTGCCAGTGTTATTGACCTTCATAACCATGGCCAGTGTTATTGACCTTCATAACCATGGCCAGTGTTATTGACCTTCAAAACCATGGCCAGTGTTATTGACCTTCATAACCATGGCCAGTGTGGGTTGACCTTCATAACCATGGCCAGTGTTATTGACCATCATAACCATGGCCAGTGTTATTGACCTTCATAACCATGGCCAGTGTGGTTGACTTTCATAACCATGGCCAGTGTGGGTTGACCTTCATAACCATGGCCAGTGTGGTTGACTTTCATAACCATGGCCATTGTTATTGACCTTCATAACCATGGCCAGTGTTATTGACATTCATAACCATGGCCAGTGTTATTAACCTTCAAAACCATGGCCAGTGTTATTGACCTTCATAACCATGGCCTGTGTGGTTGACCTTCATAACCATGGCCAGTGTTATTGACTTTCATAACCATGGCCAGCGTTATTGACCTTCATAACCATGGCCAGTGTGGGTTGACCTTCATAACCATGTCCAGTGTTATTGACCTTCAAAACCATGGCCAGTGTTATAGACCTTCATAACCATGGCCAGTGTTATAGACCTTCATAACCATGGCCAGTGTTATTGACCTTCATAACCATGGCCAGTGTTATTGACCTTCATAACCATGACCAGTGTTATTGACCTTCAAAAACATGGCCAGTGTTATTGACCTTCATAACCATGGCCAGTGTTATTGACCATCATAACCATGGCCAGTGATATTGACCTTCATAACCATGGCCAGTGTTATTGACCTTCATAACCATGGCCAGTGTTATTGACCTTCATAACCATGGCCAGTGTTATTGACCTTCATAACCATGGCCAGTGTTATTGACCATCATAACCATGGCCAGTGTTATTGACCATCATAACCATGGCCAGTGTGGCTTGACCTTCATAACCATGGCCAGTGTTATTGACCTTCATAACCATGGCCAGTGTTATTGACCTTCATAACCATGGCCAGTGTTATTGACCTTCATAACCATGGCCAGTGTGGGTTGACCTTCATAACAATGGCGAGTGTTATTGACCATCATGACCATGGCCAGTGTGGGTTGACCTTCATAACCATGGCCAGTGTGGTTGACTTTCATAACCATGGCCATTGTTATTGACCTTCATAACCATGGCCAGTGTTATTGACCTTCATAACCATGGCCAGTGTTATTAACCTTCAAAACCATGGCCAGTGTTATTGACCTTCATAACCAAGGCCTGTGTGGTTGACCTTCATAACCATGGCCAGTGTTATTGACTTTCATAACCATGGCCAGTGTTATTAACCTTCATAACCATGGCCAGTGTTATTGACCTTCATAACCATGGCCAATGTTATTGACCTTCATAACCATGGCCAGTGTTATTGACCTTCATAACCATGGCCAGTGTTATTGACCTTCATAACCATGGCCAGTATTATTGACCTTCATAACCATGGCCAGTGTTATTGACTTTCATAAACATGGCCAGTGTTATTAACCTTCATAACCATGGCCAGTGGTATTGACCTTCATAACCATGGCCAGTATTATTGACCTTCACAACCATGGCCAGTGTTATTGACCTTCATAACCATGGCCAGTGTTATAGACCTTCATAACCATGGCCAGTGTTATAGACCTTCATAACCATGACCAGTGTTATTGACCTTCATAACAATGGCCAGTGTTATTGACATTCATAACCATGGCCAGTGTTATTGACCTTCATAACCATGGCCAGTGTGGTTGACCTTCATAACCATGGCCAGTGTGGTTGACCTTCATAACCATGGCCAGTGTTATTGACCTTCATAACCATGGCCAGTGTTATTGACCTTCATAACCATGGCCATTGTTATTGACCTTCATAACCATGGCCAGTGTTATTGACCTTCATAACCATGGCCAGTGTGGGTTGACCTTCATAACCATGGCCAGTGTTATTGACCTTCATAACCATGGCCTGTGTGGTTGACCTTCATAACCATGGCCAGTGTTATTGACCTTCATAACCATGGCCAGTGTTATTGACCTTCATAACCATGGCCAGTGATATTGACCTTCATAACCATGGCCAGTGTTATTGACCTTCATAACCATGGCCAGTGTTATTGACCTTCATAACCATGGCCAGTGTTATTGACCTTCATAACCATGGCCAGTGTTATTGACCATCATGACCATGGCCAGTGTGGGTTGACCTTCATAACCATGGCCAGTGTGGTTGACTTTCATAACCATGGCCATTGTTATTGACCTTCATAACCATGGCCAGTGTTATTGACCTTCATAACCATGGCCAGTGTTATTAACCTTCAAAACCATGGCCAGTGTTATTGACCTTCATAACCAAGGCCTGTGTGGTTGACCTTCATAACCATGGCCAGTGTTATTGACTTTCATAACCATGGCCAGTGTTATTAACCTTCATAACCATGGCCAGTGTTATTGACCTTCATAACCATGGCCAATGTTATTGACCTTCATAACCATGGCCAGTGTTATTGACCTTCATAACCATGGCCAGTGTTATTGACCTTCATAACCATGGCCAGTATTATTGACCTTCATAACCATGGCCAGTGTTATTGACTTTCATAAACATGGCCAGTGTTATTAACCTTCATAACCATGGCCAGTGGTATTGACCTTCATAACCATGGCCAGTATTATTGACCTTCACAACCATGGCCAGTGTTATTGACCTTCATAACCATGGCCAGTGTTATAGACCTTCATAACCATGGCCAGTGTTATAGACCTTCATAACCATGACCAGTGTTATTGACCTTCATAACAATGGCCAGTGTTATTGACATTCATAACCATGGCCAGTGTTATTGACCTTCATAACCATGGCCAGTGTGGTTGACCTTCATAACCATGGCCAGTGTGGTTGACCTTCATAACCATGGCCAGTGTTATTGACCTTCATAACCATGGCCAGTGTTATTGACCTTCATAACCATGGCCATTGTTATTGACCTTCATAACCATGGCCAGTGTTATTGACCTTCATAACCATGGCCAGTGTGGGTTGACCTTCATAACCATGGCCAGTGTGGGTTGACCTTCATAACCATGGCCAGTGTTATTGACCTTCATAACCATGGCCTGTGTGGTTGACCTTCATAACCATGGCCAGTGTTATTGACCTTCATAACCATGGCCAGTGTTATTGACCTTCATAACCATGGCCAGTGATATTGACCTTCATAACCATGGCCAGTGTTATTGACCTTCATAACCATGGCCAGTGTTATTGACCTTCATAACCATGGCCAGTGTTATTGACCTTCATAACCATGGCCAGTGTTATTGACCTTCATAACCATGGCCAATGTTATTGACTTTCATAACCATGGCCAGTGTTATTGACCATCATAACCATGGCCAGTGTTATTGACCTTCATAACCATGGCCAGTGTTATTGACCTTCATAACCACGGCCAGTGGTATTGACCTTCATAACCATGGCCAGTGTTATCGACCTTCATAACCATGGCCAGTGTTATTGACCTTCATAACCACGGCCAGTGTTATTGACCTTCATAACCATGGCCAGTGTTATTGACCTTCATAACCATGGCCAGTGTTATTGACCTTCATAAACATGGCCAATGTTATTAACCTTCATAACCATGGCCAGTGTTATTGACCTTCATAACCATGGCCTGTGTGGTTGACCTTCATAACCATGGCCAGTGTTATTGACTTTCATAACCATGGCCAGTGTTATTGACCTTCATAACCATGGCCAGTGTTATTGACCTTCATAACCATGGCCAGTGTTATTGACCTTCATAACCATGGCCAGTGTTATTGACCTTCATAACCATGGCCAGTGTTATTGACCTTCATAACCATGGCCAGTATTATTGACATTCTTAACCATGGCCAGTATTATTGATATTCATAACCATGGCCAGTGTGGGGTGACCTTCATAACCATGGCCAGTGTTATTGACTTTCATACCCATGGCCAGTGTGGGTTGACCTTCATAACCATGACCAGTGTTACTGACCTTCATAACCATGGCCAGTGTTATAGACCTTCATAACCATGGCCAGTGTTATTGACCTTCATAAACATGGCCAGTGTGGGTTGACCTTCATAACCATGGCCAGTGTTATTGACCTTCATAACCATGGCCAGTTGTATTGACCATCATTACCATGGCCAGTGTGGGTTGACTTTCATAACCATGGCCAGTGTTATTGACCTTCATAACCATGGCCAGTGTGGGTTGACCTTCATAACCATGTCCGGTGTTATTGACCTTCATAACCATGGCCAGTGTTATAGACCTTCATAACCATGGCCAGTTTTATTGACCATCATTACCATGGCCAGTGTGGGTTGACTTTCATAACCATGGCCAGTGTTATAGACCTTCATAACCATGGCCAGTTTTATTGACCATCATTACCATGGCCAGTGTGGGTTGACTTTCATAACCATGGCCAGTGTTATTGACCTTCATAACCATGGCCAGTGTGGGTTGACCTTCATAACCATGTCCGGTGTTATTGACCTTCAAAACCATGGCCAGTGTTATTGACCTTCATAACCATGGCCAGTGTTATAGACCTTCATAACCATGGCCAGTGTTATTGACCTTCATAACCATGGCCAGTGTTATTGACCTTCATAACCATGACCAGTGTTATTGACCATCATAACCATGGCCAGTGTGGCTTGACCTTCATAACCATGGCCAGTGTTATTGACCTTCATAACCATGGCCAGTGTTATTGACCTTCATAACCATGGCCAGTGTTATTGACCTTCATAACCATGGCCAGTGTGGGTTGACCTTCATAACCATGGCGAGTGTTATTGACCATCATGACCATGGCCAGTGTGGGTTGACCTTCATAACCATGGCCAGTGTGGTTGACTTTCATAACCATGGCCATTGTTATTGACCTTCATAACCATGGCCAGTGTTATTGACCTTCATAACCATGGCCAGTGTTATTAACCTTCAAAACCATGGCCAGTGTTATTGACCTTCATAACCAAGGCCTGTGTGGTTGACCTTCATAACCATGGCCAGTGTTATTGACTTTCATAACCATGGCCAGTGTTATTAACCTTCATAACCATGGCCAGTGTTATTGACCTTCATAACCATGGCCAATGTTATTGACCTTCATAACCATGGCCAGTGTTATTGACCTTCATAACCATGCCCAGTGTTATTGACCTTCATAACCATGGCCAGTATTATTGACCTTCATAACCATGGCCAGTGTTATTGACTTTCATAAACATGGCCAGTGTTATTAACCTTCATAACCATGGCCAGTGGTATTGACCTTCATAACCATGGCCAGTATTATTGACCTTCACAACCATGGCCAGTGTTATTGACCTTCATAACCATGGCCAGTGTTATAGACCTTCATAACCATGGCCAGTGTTATAGACCTTCATAACCATGACCAGTGTTATTGACCTTCATAACAATGGCCAGTGTTATTGACATTCATAACCATGGCCAGTGTTATTGACCTTCATAACCATGGCCAGTGTGGTTGACCTTCATAACCATGGCCAGTGTGGTTGACCTTCATAACCATGGCCAGTGTTATTGACCTTCATAACCATGGCCAGTGTTATTGACCTTCATAACCATGGCCATTGTTATTGACCTTCATAACCATGGCCAGTGTTATTGACCTTCATAACCATGGCCAGTGTGGGTTGACCTTCATAACCATGGCCAGTGTGGGTTGACCTTCATAACCATGGCCAGTGTTATTGACCTTCATAACCATGGCCTGTGTGGTTGACCTTCATAACCATGGCCAGTGTTATTGACCTTCATAACCATGGCCAGTGTTATTGACCTTCATAACCATGGCCAGTGATATTGACCTTCATAACCATGGCCAGTGTTATTGACCTTCATAACCATGGCCAGTGTTATTGACCTTCATAACCATGGCCAGTGTTATTGACCTTCATAACCATGGCCAGTGTTATTGACCATCATGACCATGGCCAGTGTGGGTTGACCTTCATAACCATGGCCAGTGTGGTTGACTTTCATAACCATGGCCATTGTTATTGACCTTCATAACCATGGCCAGTGTTATTGACCTTCATAACCATGGCCAGTGTTATTAACCTTCAAAACCATGGCCAGTGTTATTGACCTTCATAACCAAGGCCTGTGTGGTTGACCTTCATAACCATGGCCAGTGTTATTGACTTTCATAACCATGGCCAGTGTTATTAACCTTCATAACCATGGCCAGTGTTATTGACCTTCATAACCATGGCCAATGTTATTGACCTTCATAACCATGGCCAGTGTTATTGACCTTCATAACCATGGCCAGTGTTATTGACCTTCATAACCATGGCCAGTATTATTGACCTTCATAACCATGGCCAGTGTTATTGACTTTCATAAACATGGCCAGTGTTATTAACCTTCATAACCATGGCCAGTGGTATTGACCTTCATAACCATGGCCAGTATTATTGACCTTCACAACCATGGCCAGTGTTATTGACCTTCATAACCATGGCCAGTGTTATAGACCTTCATAACCATGGCCAGTGTTATAGACCTTCATAACCATGACCAGTGTTATTGACCTTCATAACAATGGCCAGTGTTATTGACATTCATAACCATGGCCAGTGTTATTGACCTTCATAACCATGGCCAGTGTGGTTGACCTTCATAACCATGGCCAGTGTGGTTGACCTTCATAACCATGGCCAGTGTTATTGACCTTCATAACCATGGCCAGTGTTATTGACCTTCATAACCATGGCCATTGTTATTGACCTTCATAACCATGGCCAGTGTTATTGACCTTCATAACCATGGCCAGTGTGGGTTGACCTTCATAACCATGGCCAGTGTGGGTTGACCTTCATAACCATGGCCAGTGTTATTGACCTTCATAACCATGGCCTGTGTGGTTGACCTTCATAACCATGGCCAGTGTTATTGACCTTCATAACCATGGCCAGTGTTATTGACCTTCATAACCATGGCCAGTGATATTGACCTTCATAACCATGGCCAGTGTTATTGACCTTCATAACCATGGCCAGTGTTATTGACCTTCATAACCATGGCCAGTGTTATTGACCTTCATAACCATGGCCAGTGTTATTGACCTTCATAACCATGGCCAGTGTTATTGACCTTCATAACCATGGCCAATGTTATTGACTTTCATAACCATGGCCAGTGTTATTGACCATCATAACCATGGCCAGTGTTATTGACCTTCATAACCATGGCCAGTGTTATTGACCTTCATAACCACGGCCAGTGGTATTGACCTTCATAACCATGGCCAGTGTTATCGACCTTCATAACCATGGCCAGTGTTATTGACCTTCATAACCACGGCCAGTGTTATTGACCTTCATAACCATGGCCAGTGTTATTGACCTTCATAACCATGGCCAGTGTTATTGACCTTCATAACCATGGCCAGTGTTATTAACCTTCATAACCATGGCCAGTGTTATTGACCTTCATAACCATGGCCTGTGTGGTTGACCTTCATAACCATGGCCAGTGTTATTGACTTTCATAACCATGGCCAGTGTTATTGACCTTCATAACCATGGCCAGTGTTATTGACCTTCATAACCATGGCCAGTGTTATTGACCTTCATAACCATGGCCAGTGTTATTGACCTTCATAACCATGGCCAGTGTTATTGACCTTCATAACCATGGCCAGTATTATTGACATTCTTAACCATGGCCAGTATTATTGATATTCATAACCATGGCCAGTGTGGGGTGACCTTCATAACCATGGCCAGTGTTATTGACTTTCATACCCATGGCCAGTGTGGGTTGACCTTCATAACCATGACCAGTGTTACTGACCTTCATAACCATGGCCAGTGTTATAGACCTTCATAACCATGGCCAGTGTTATTGACCTTCATAAACATGGCCAGTGTGGGTTGACCTTCATAACCATGGCCAGTGTTATTGACCTTCATAACCATGGCCAGTTGTATTGACCATCATTACCATGGCCAGTGTGGGTTGACTTTCATAACCATGGCCAGTGTTATTGACCTTCATAACCATGGCCAGTGTGGGTTGACCTTCATAACCATGTCCGGTGTTATTGACCTTCATAACCATGGCCAGTGTTATAGACCTTCATAACCATGGCCAGTTTTATTGACCATCATTACCATGGCCAGTGTGGGTTGACTTTCATAACCATGGCCAGTGTTATAGACCTTCATAACCATGGCCAGTTTTATTGACCATCATTACCATGGCCAGTGTGGGTTGACTTTCATAACCATGGCCAGTGTTATTGACCTTCATAACCATGGCCAGTGTGGGTTGACCTTCATAACCATGTCCGGTGTTATTGACCTTCAAAACCATGGCCAGTGTTATTGACCTTCATAACCATGGCCAGTGTTATAGACCTTCATAACCATGGCCAGTGTTATTGACCTTCATAACCATGGCCAGTGTTATTGACCTTCATAACCATGACCAGTGTTATTGACCATCATAACCATGGCCAGTGATATTGACCTTCATAACCATGGCCAGTGTTATTGACCTTCATAACCATGGCCAGTGTTATTGACCTTCATAACCATGGCCAGTGTTATTGACCTTCATAACCATGGCCAGTGTTATTGACCATCATAACCATGGCCAGTGTGGGTTGACCTTCATAACCATGGCCAGTGTTATTGACCTTCATAACCATGGCCAGTGTTATTGACCTTCATAACCATGGCCAGTGTTATTGACCTTCATAACCATGGCCAGTGTGTGTTGACCTTCATAACCATGGCCAGTGTTATTGACCATCATAACCATGGCCAGTGTGGGTTGACCTTCATAACCATGGCCAGTGTTATTGACTTTCATAACCATTGCCAGTGTTATTGACCTTCATAACCATGGCCAGTGTGGGTTGACCTTCATAACCATGGCCTGTGTGGTTTACCTTCATAACCATGGCCAGTGTTATTGACTTTCATAACCATGGCCAGTGTTATTGACCTTCATACCCATGGCCAGTGTTATTTACCTTCATAACCATTGCCAGTGTTATTGACCTTCATAACCTTGGCCAGTGTTATTGATCTTCTTAACCATGGCCAGTATTATTGACCTTCATAACCATGGCCAGTATTATAGACCTTCATAACCATGGCCAGTGTTATTGACCTTCATAACCATGGCCAGTGTTATAGACCTTCATAACCATGGCCAGTGTTATTGACCTTCATAACCATGGCCAGTGTGGGTTGACCTTCATAACCATGGCCAGTGTTATTGACCTTCATAACCATGGCCAGTGTTATTGACCTTCATAACCATGGCCAGTGTGGGTTGACCTTCATAACCATGGCCAGTGTTATTGACCTTCATAACCATGGCCAGTGTTATTGACCTTCATAACCATGACCAGTGTTATTGACCTTCACAACCATGGCCAGTGTTATAGACCTTCATAACCATGGCCAGTGTTATTGACCTTCATAACCATGGCCAGTGTTGGTTGACCTTCATAACCATGGCCAGTGGTATTGACCTTCATAACCATGGCCAGTGTTATTGACCTTCATATCCATGGCCAGTGTTATTGACCTTCATAACCATGGCCAGTGTTATTGACCTTCATAACCATGGCCAGTGTTATTGACCTTCATAACCATGGCCAGTGTGGTTGACCTTCATAACCATGGCCAGTGTTATTGACCTTCATAACCATGGCCAGTGTTATTGACCTTCATAACCATGGCCAGTGTTATAGACCTTCATAACCATGACCAGTGTTATTGACCTTCATAACCATGGCCAGTGTTATTGACCTTCATAACCATGGCCAGTGTTATTGACCTTCATAACCATGGCCAGTGTGGTTGACCTTCATAACCATGGCCAGTGTGGTTGACCTTCATAACCATGGCCAGTGTTATTGACCTTCATAACCATGGCCAGTGTTATTGACCTTCATAACCATGGCCAGTGTTATAGACCTTCTTAACCATGGCCAGTGTGGGTTGACCTTCATAACCATGGCCAGTGTTATTGACCTTCATAACCATGGCCAGTGTTATTGACCTTCATAACCATGGCCAGTGTTATTGACCTTCATAACCATGACCAGTGTGGGTTGACCTTCATGACCATGACCAGTATTATTGACCTTCATAACCATGGCCAGTGTTATTGACCTTCATAACCATGGCCAGTGTTATTGACCTTCATAACCATGACCAGTGTGGGTTGACCTTCATAACCATGACCAGTATTTTTGACCTTCATAACCATGGCCAGTGTTATTGACCTTCATAACCATGGCCAGTGTTATTGACCTTCATAACCATGGCCAGTATTATTGACCTTCATAACCATGGCCAGTGTTATTGACCTTCATAACCATGGCCAGTGTTATAGACCTTCATAACCATGGCCGGTGTTATTGACCTTCATAACCATGGCCAGTGTGGGTTGACCTTCATAACCATGGCCAGTGTTATTGACTTTCATAACCATGGCCAGTGTTATTGACCTTCATAACCATGGCCAGTGTTATTGACCTTCATAACCATGACCAGTGTGGGTTGACCTTCATAACCATGACCAGTATTATTGACCTTCATAACCATGGCCAGTGTTATTGACCTTCATAACCATGGCCAGTGTTATTGACCTTCATAACCATGGCCAGTGTTATTGACCTTCATAACCATGACCAGTGTGGTTGACCTTCATAATCATGGCTAGTGTGGGTTGACCTTCATGACCAGTGTGGTTGATCTTCATGGCCAGTGTGGGTTGACCTTCATAACCATGGCCAGTGTTATTGACCTTCATAACCATGGCCAGTGTTATTGACCTTCATAACCATGACCAGTGTGGTTGACCTTCATAACCATGACCGGTGTGGTTGACCTTCATAATCATGGCCAGTGTGGGTTGACCTTCATGACCAGTGTGGTTGACCTTCATAATCATGGCCAGTGTGGGTTGACCTTCATGGCCAGTGTGGGTTGACCTTCTTGGCCAGTGTGGGTTGACCTTCATGGCCAGTGTGGGTTGACCTTCATGGCCAGTGTGGGTTGACCTTCACGGCCAGCGTGGTGGAGTCAGAGAGGTTCAGGCTAAATATGGAATCAACAACGTTCCCATCTAATCCATGCCAGTGGCGAGACACATGGCTGTTGTTGTCCGCAAATTAGTTTTTCGAGGTTGTATAATGCAGCTTATGAGCTCTGTGATGTTATAAAGAGGCTCTGTCTGGTGATGTTGTAAGGGTAGCCTAGTGGTTAGAGTGTTGGACTAGTACCCCGAAGGCAAGTTCAGATCCCCGAGCTGACAAGGTACAAATCTGTCGTTCTGCCCCTGAACAGGCAGTTAACCCACTGTTCCTAGGCCGCCATTGAAAATAAGAATTTGTTCTTAACTGACTTGCCTGGTTAAATAAAGGTCAAATAGAAGAAGCAAAAAATGAAGAGGCCTTGTCTTTCTTTAGTGAATCAATCTGGTTTCTGAGACAGACAGAAATTGTCATTAATATTTAATTTAAATTTTACCTTTATTTAACCAGGCAAGTCAGATAAGAACACATTATTATTTTCAATGACGGCCTGTGAACAGTGTGTTAACTGCCTGTTCTGCCCCTGAGGGTTCTGCCACTGAGGCAGAATGAGAGATTTGTAACTTGTCAGCTCGGGGTTTGAACTCACAACCTTCTGGTTACTGTTCCAATGCTCTAACCACTAGGTTACGCTGCCGCCCCATATGGTGCGTGAATCTTGTATAATCTAGCTGATATCAGACATTTCTTTTAACATACTGTACATTCATTCATCCACTCGCTGTATCCTCAAAAATTGTAGTTTGCATGAACTGATGAGACTTCATGGAGTTGGTACAGACCTTTGTCATAAAATGCATTTGAAGTAAAAGCTTTGCCACAGACGTGTCATGTATAACATGTCAAATGCATGTTATTTGATACTTTATATTGCCCATCAAAGACATAAACATGCAGTCAAGATGATGTGACATTATGTGTATATATGTATGTGTATATCCTTACATTTCCCAAGACCTTCATCCTCCTCTTCCTGTCCCAGATACAAAATACAGGAGACAGCCTATATAGTATTAAACAATTTACATTTCACTCATTTAGCAGACACTGCTATCCAGAAGGACCTTCAGTAGTGAGTGCATACATACTCTTCGCTCCCTACTGGTCACCAGTGGGAATCAAACCCACAACCCTGGCATTGCAAGTGCCATGCTCTACCAACTGAGCCACTCAACCGATGTATAGTACAGGCCTAAGGCGTTGGCCAGACTGATCCGTGGAGAACGGACACCAAATTAGAATGGATTCATGCTCCTCGTTTAATTGGCTAACGTAACCATCGGCCCGTCAAAAGTTAAACTCATCGGAACTTTTCTCCCGCGGAAATTGGACGGATATTAGACTCGTCATCTCCGCTGGCCGTTAACGGACGACTCCCATTGAGAAATCATTTGAAACCACAGATACGGATGACATCAAAGGGCTTAGTTTGGTCGCGCCCAAAGACCCCTCAACCTCACTCACAGATACAAAACACAGAAGACAGAGGGGACAGAGGGGTCGGCGGGGGGGACAGAGGGGTCGGGGGGGACAGAGGGGGCGGAGGGGACAGAGGGGTCGGCGGGGACATACAGAGCCATAAACAAATAGGGAATAAGCTGCTCTTGTTTTTTGCCCATCTTCCTTCCGGGTAGCTATTGACAACAGGCCGGGCCCAGCGGCGCCTCAGCCTGGAGCTGTAACTAGATAAGTCAGAGGCATGCTATCGCTGATCCCTCGGTCGGGAGATCCAATCTGCCGGTCCATCACTCAAATGCACGGCAAGGAGCGAGCGGCGAGCCCCTCCTCCTCGCCTTCAAATCCTGCAGCTTGAGGGGTATTAAATATGCGCCCTGTCCCAGTAGCTTGAGGGATATTAAATATGCGCCCTGTCCCAGTTGCTTGAGGGATATTAAATATGCGCCCTGTCCCAGTAGCTTGAGGGATATTAAATATGAGCCCTGTCCCAGTAGCTTGAGGGATATTAAATATGCGCCCTTTCCCAGTAGCTTGAGGGATATTAAATATGCACCCTGTCCCAGTAGCTTGAGGGATATTAAATATGCACCCTGTCCCAGTAGCTTGAGGGATATTAAATATGCACCCTGTCCCAGTAGCTTGAGGGATATTAAATATGCACCCTGTCCCAGTAGGTTGAGGGATATTAAATATGCACCCTGTCCCAGTAGCTTGAGGGATATTAAATATGTGCTCTGTCCCAGTAGCTTGAGGGATATTAAATATGAGCCCTGTCCCAGTAGCTTGAGGGATATTAAATATGAGCCCTGTCCCAGTAGCTTGAGGAATATTAAATATGCGCCCTGTCCCAGTAGCTTGAGGGATATTAAATATGAGCCCTGTCCCAGTAGCTTGAGGGATATTAAATATGAGCCCTGTCCCAGTAGCTTGAGGGATATTAAATATGAGCCCTGTCCCAGTAGCTTGAGGGATATTAAATATGAGCCCTGTCCCAGTAGCTTGAGGGATATTAAATATGTGCCCTGTCCCAGTAGCTTGAGGGATATTAAATATGAGCCCTGTCCCAGTAGCTTGAGGGATATTAAATATGAGCCCTGTCCCAGTAGCTTGAGGGATATTAAATATGCGCCCTTTCCCAGTAGCTTGAGGGATATTAAATATGCACCCTGTCCCAGTAGCTTGAGGGATATTAAATATGCACCCTGTCCCAGTAGCTTGAGGGATATTAAATATGCACCCTGTCCCAGTAGCTTGAGGGATATTAAATATGCACCCTGTCCCAGTAGGTTGAGGGATATTAAATATGCACCCTGTCCCAGTAGCTTGAGGGATATTAAATATGTGCTCTGTCCCAGTAGCTTGAGGGATATTAAATATGAGCCCTGTCCCAGTAGCTTGAGGGATATTAAATATGAGCCCTGTCCCAGCAGCCGATGCAGTGTTATTGATGATGTGTCAATCCCGGCCGGGCCACTGACGGTCGTTGCGGTATCAGTGATGGTTTTCTCTCAACTCGAACCCAACCAACCCTGTTAAATGAAAATATCTAAATGAGAAGACATGAAGATGAGAGTGTGTGTGTGTTTTGGGGAGGCGGGATCAGACAGGACAGTCTTAGGGCCCTCTGGGTTTCTGGAGCTGAAAGACAAATACTAGAAATAAACACTTTATAATACTAACTGATTCCCTTTTATGATGTCTCTTATACCCCGGCTTTCAACCAATCAGCATTCAGGGCTCCAACCACCCAGTTTATAATGAGGATTCTAGCAGACTAGCACCCTAGAGTGAGGAGCACTGGGACGTTTTGCAATGAGTCTCGTGCAATTAAGGCTGCAGCACGGTCTGTCTGTGAGCGTGTACTCACCAACCACGGTCTGTCTGTGAGCATGTACTCACCAACCAAAAAAGGAAGTTGCTGTCAGAAATACCTTTTTTTTATGTGGACAGGATGAGAAGCTACTGTTAACTAATTAAAGATCCTCTCTAATCATAAAGACTGAGGCTCTATCTGGAAAGTGTGTGGCATAACAAATACTCCATATCCCAGTGGTGTTAAAGGTCCCATAGAGAGACAGAGTGGGAACATACATATTAAGCCCATGCCACTCAAGATCCTCCTCTCTCCCTCCCCAAACCAATCAACAAACTCATACATCACTACGGAGGAGGGGTGAGAGAATAAATGGCAGGCAGTGATAACCGAGCAGTGATAACAGAGTAAAATAAATCTGTTGGTTTTCTTTTAATATTTAATAACTTTACACCCAGCAAACCTGTGTGTGTGTGTGTGTGTGTGTGGTGGGGGGGGGTGTTTAAGTGCAGAAATTGACTGATTCCATTAATCCAAAACGTTTATTAACTTGTGTTTATAGGAATGCTACCCTTTCCTCATGACAGAACATGTATTATGCATTTCCTCTACGTGCAATGCTCTTTCTACCCAATGACTGTGCCCCTGAGTGAGTGCCCATCCCTTTAACAGCTCAACAGCACCATCAAGTGGTCTATCCTGATACTAGTAACACTGCTGGGGGTGCATATATGTATCTGTGCCACTAGGGGCCCGTGTTGTGACTGTAAATGTACATGTATGAATGAGTATGTTTTCTAATTTCTCAAGCTGTTTGAGTAGACATTAAGTCAATGTGTTTTAACGTGGTGAACATGAGAAACCTACCACTCTAACAATGTCAATATAATTTACACATGTACACAGTCTACATAGGGATTTGATTCTATCAGTCACTCAAGATTATCCACGTCCATGTCAACTAAACAGACTACAAATCAATATACAGTGTACAAAACATGAGGAACATTTTTCCATGACTTAGTTTTCACCTTGATTCGCCTGGTCAGTCTAAGATCCCTTATTGGTGTCACCTGTTAAAACCACTTCAATCAGTGTAGATGAAGGGGAGGAGACAGGTTTAAGAAGGATTTTTACGTTTCGAGACATGGATTGTATTTGTGTGAATGGGTAAGGCAAAATATTTAAGTGCCTTTGAACAGGGTATGGTAGTAGGTGCCAGGCGCACCCGTTTGACTGTGTCAAGAAGTGCAATGCTGCTGGGTTGTTCAAGCTGAAGTGTCCCATGTGTATCAAGAATGGTCCACCACCCAAAGAACATCCAGACAGCATTGGAGTCAACATGGGCCAGCATCCTTGTGGAACGCTTTCGACACCTTGTAGAGTCCATGCCCTGACAAATTGAGGCTGTTCTGAGGGCAAAGGCGGGGGGGTGCAACTCAATATTAGCAAAGTGTTTCCCTAATGTTGGTACACTCACTGTACTTTTCTTTAATAAGCATCTATTATTCTGATGGCATAGGAGTCAGAGCTGGGTGAAATACATACACTATTTAAATAGTATTTGAGATGTGCCTTACTATTCCATTCTTTCCATTGTACCGGGCAAGCTAAATTGATCGCAGCCCTAAAGTGCACTCCACACCAGAATATCAAAATAGGGCCTGTACGGTGTCCACATTAGGACATCCTCAACTCAACTGCTGAGACTGTAGCTGTCCTAATATGGACACCGTCGGTTTGAAACATTGTAGACTGAAGAACAACAGGGCTTGTTCTACTGTACCAGTCTTCTCAAGGATCTGAGAATCCATTTTTGATCCAAACGGAATTCCTTCACATCAAGGTCGATGATGGAGATTGGCTAACAACGTGAGGCTATTTCCTGCAGCCTTCATTACAATGTAATTAACTCCGGCACTATTCGATTTCCGTCACTGAGATCAATACCAGTCAGGGCCACAGCTAAACGACGGAGCAGGCCGGGCCTTCATGTAGCTGAGTGGAAAGTATCAATCATGGGCCAGACTACACTCCTTTCATACTGTTACCGTGGCCACACGCAGGGATGTTAGAAGTAGGTATATGAGGGTCGGTTGAGTGTTTGGATAAAATTTGGATTTTTTTAAATAGGGATTTTGAGAATAAAGGCAAATATGTGAGATATGACCACCAATATGCTTGTGTATGTTTAAGACACAACTATTGAGCATCTAAGCTTTTGAGTGATTACAAATCAACTGCTATCACAGTAATGTTATTGGTTTCTCTTCAGACAGAGGAAACCAAGGTGAAAAGTCTGACAAAATCACAAGAGCACTGTGATGTAATCAGTTCACTATATACCTAATTCATTTGATTAGTGTTGAGTGCAGGCGTTAACACAGGCCTCGGTGTGTGTGAGTTCTAAGGACAGTCTGACCATCAGTTCAGACAGTCCTTGACAACTCTGCTAATGTAATTACACCACAGCTACGAAATTAAGTGAAACATCCCCGCTCAGTCAATAAAGCAACAGAGACTAAGAGACTGAACTCTCCATTCATCCCACATGAGAGAACGCAGAAATATTCAATACAATATCGTCAGATGAAATAGCTGCATGAATCAATGTGCGAGATGGAAGCTGAGGAATCAAATAGTGCATTTCCACATAACAAATTGGGGGGCGATGAAACAACGGAGCCCCATTCATTTTCAAAGGAGGGAAGTGAAGTGTGCGGGGGGGGACTGTTGGGCGATGTGAACATGGGCGAGGGAGCGTGAACAAGGCAGGACTAAAGTTGGGGAAAGCTGAACTTTATGCAAACACTGCGCTTTCGCAACGCTATTGTCCAAGCAAAGCTCACTATAGCTTCCATACCCTACTTGATTGGATGTTGGTATCTAGCACTACCTTGCCTGCTTGCTAGCACCCACATGAGGGAGAAGCTGGAGCTTTACAGATTGCCGGATAGAAATGTAAACTTAATTTCCGGTTGAGTCGGCACACACTACGTTTACGGGTGAATGCGGTCTTGGCTAACGCGGGAACATTGCCTTTAAATTTCAATCGCGCTGTAACTTCTGCAATACGGATTGAATAGAGCCCTTCGTTTCTTTGGTAATAACAGAGCGCATGGCCGGCTGGTTAAGAATTCCAATACCGGACGTCAAGCAACTACACCATGGCAGGGAAAGTGGGTTGGATATAAACTTTAGACAAGGAATGTGTGGCGGGAATGGATTCGATAAGAGTCACAAACACACACGGCGCGTCACTGGGTTGCTGTGCTATTAGTCCTATCATGTTGTGCATCCTTCTTAAAACAAATAGCAGAGTGATGCATTCTGCATTTAACACTGAGAAACAGCAGAGACACGTCCACAGAGTTACCAACATGACATCAGATGAAAGCATTAGTTCCCTTACTGTAACAAACTATACCCTTGTCCAGGAGAAACTGCCATGGTAGGGCTGGCAGTTTAGTTTTGGACATAAGTAAAGAAGCAGGATATACTGTACTGTATTAATGAAAGCCAGAGGAAGTACTTCATTCAAAGATACACAAACAGCTAACATTGTGGGACTATCCCTCAGAGGATACAGACCCCAAAACTAATACGTTGGGGAGAGTCTCTCGCCTACAGGATTTCATGTTGCCATTAAAATATATATATATATATATATATATATATATATATATATATATATATATATATATATATACGTGCGACATTAAAAATACACTTAACAGACATTTTTGGCAAATGTGGATCCCCTTGAAGCATGCTTGATAAGACAATGGACTTACATGTCTCGTATTAAAATAGACGTTAAAATAGATGTCAATTCTCAGGACAATATATAACATTCACCATTTCAAACTACATTGAAAGTTACTGAGAGGAAAGGTCCTGTGTGGGTGCACTGAAACATAACAGTATTACAACAGTATACCGTGCATACACACCACAGTCAAATTACCATCGGAAAAGCATTGATATTCAGGTAAACAAGACGACAAAAACACAACAGCATTCAAATGCAGGATGTACGTTCCACAGTCCGTTTGAGTTGTTGCCGTTGTTGCGCTCGATAGCGGTTTGATACCCAATCCACGAAAGCAGCAGTCGTTCTGGAGCCGAAACGTTTAATCTCTGACATCGAACACACCGTGTGTTTTAAAGTTTCTCCCATTACATTTACAAAGAAACAAAATACCAAGCTACTCAGACAAAGCGAAGCTTTTCTCCCCAGAGAAAGCAGTTGGAAGTCCAGGTGGCATGTAGCCTATGGATTCTATCTTGGCAATAACAGCACCTCTTATATTTTGGAGAGACATCGTTTAGGTTATTAATATATACATAATAATAACAACAACATATAGCTAAATGCATAGCTAAAAAATACCACTTAGACTCGAAGGTAATAACATTACACTAAACCCAATGTGATTTTATTTTCTATATTCAGTGTTAGGTAAACTAGGTAAGAGATATGAAAACATGGGCCTACATCCAGATTTTAAAATATAGATTTAACACAGAAAGACATTTTGTACAAACTCACTTATATTGAGGGAGTTGAAATCTTGAGTAAATGTAAGGTATGCATTTGCAGTATTTTTCCACTATGTGGCGGCATCTCCCTCGCTCTCGCTCTGTGTGAGTGACATGTCTTGAATAAAGTGGACAATGTTCTCTCTTCTACACAACCGACAATCATATCTGTTCTACCTAATGGCAGTCTGAATGTTGCAGATAGAAATGGAATGGATAGAGCTGAAACGATTCCCTCTTTTACACGACAGACAATCATATCTGTTCTACCTAATGGCAGTCTGAATGTTGCAGATAGAAATGGAATGGATAGAGCTGAAACGATTCCCTCTTTTACACGACAGACAATCATAATCTGTACTAGATGATACATTTATATCTACGTTATGTAACGTTGTACCCTGCTGAGCAGACCCCAGCAGGCTTCTGGCTCCCGACCACTGTTGTTTCCTCCTGGCAGTGTTTGGCTGTATGAATGCCAGAGTACGTAGGACTTCTAGGAAAGTTATCAAAGAGAAGTCATTCATTAATTTGAATACCGGTACTTGAATACGTGAATTGATTGTTCATTGAAATCACATTAGGCTACTTCAGTCATTGGCTCGTGATCTTCCAAGGCCTCCAAAATTAATTATTATAGTAGCTACAGAATGCATTTTACCTGAAGGGACATATCAGGCCAGGCCTGCCTATTGGTTATCATCTGGTTATAGATGGACATCAAACACACCTTCCTCCACTGCCTGGAGATCTTCCTCTACAATCACTGAGAGCGAGAGCGAGCAACAGAGGAGAGAGAGAGAAAGGGAGAGAAAGAGACACAGACAGACACAGAAGAGTTCAGTGACCATGGTTACTACTGTCTACTGTCTCGTCCACCCATGAACATCATTGCATACCCTCCCCATTAGACAAGGGCATTGTTGAAAGGCATACAACTCTAAAACAATATAATTCTATAACAAAGCACTATACAGAGGGGACCGTCCATTCCCAGTGGCTTAATTGTGCCTGGATGTATTATTTATGCTGCAGTAGTTTGTGTCATGGGGCTAGGGTCAGTCTGTTATATCTGGAGTACTTTCTCCTGTCTTATCCGGTGTCCTGTGTGAATTTAAGTATGCTCTCTCTAATTCTCTTTCTTTCTTTCTCGCTCAGTGGACCTGAGCCCTAGGACCATCCCTCAGGACTACCTAGCTTGATGACTCCTTGCTGTCTCCAGTCCACCTGGCCATGCTGCTGCTCCTGTTTCAACTGTTCTGCCTGCGGCTATGGAACCCTGACCTGTTCACCAGATGTGCTACCTGTCCCAGACATGCTGTTTTTAACCCTCTAGAGGCAGCAGGAGAGGTAGAGACACTCTGAATGATCGGCTATGAAAAGCCAACTGACATTTTACTCCTGAGGTGCTGACCTGTTGCACCCTTGACAACCACTGTGATTATTATTATTTGACCCTGCTGGTCATCTATGAACATTTGAACATCTTGGCCATGTTCTGTTATAATCTCCATCCGGCACAGCCAGAAGAGGACTGGCCACCCCTCATAGCCTGGTTCCTCTCTAGGTTTCTTCCTAGGTTCTGGCCTTTCTAGGGAGTTTTTCCTAGCAACCGTACTTCTACATCTGCATTGCTTGCTGTTTGGGGTTGTAAGCTGGGTTTCTATACAGCACTTTGAGATATCAGCTGATGTAAGAAGGGCTTTATAAATACATTTGATTGATTGATGTATGATTCCACCGCTCGTTACATTGCTGTGATTTTTGTCACATTTACATTGCAAATCACAGACTGGTAAGAATGCCCCAAATGTCTTTGTCTGCGTGTCACAACTATTTGGGGAGAAACATTACACACACTTTGAATAGTGAGCATGGTAAAATGAGTGAAAGGGATCCTCGAACAAAACTAACACCGACCCAATCATTCATTTGAACTACAAACTAATGGTGGACCTGTTTTCAAATGAGATTTTGGACCTGATTTACTAGGCATTTATGCCAGGCACATTACCGGGGGACCTGTTTTTGAGTGACACCAAATCTGAAGAATCGTGGTCAGATATGGCCATTGTATTAGTGAAACCAGATTGGGGGTTGGAGGGGGTCTCTCACCTGTGTTCTGTAGGCTTGGTGGGGTGTTGGTCAGGGCGGGAAGCTATAGGAGCGAGCCTGAAGGGAGGGGGTCTCTCACCTGTGTTCTATAGGCTTGGTGGGGTGTTGGCCAGGGGCGGGAAGCTGTAGGAGCGAGCCTGAAGGGAGGGGGTCTCTCACCTGTGTTCTGTAGGCTTGGTGGGGTGTTGGCCAGGGGCGGGAAGCTATAGGAGCGAGCCTGAAGGGAGGGGGTCTCTCACCTGTGTTCTGTAGGCTTGGTGGGGTGTTGGCCAGGGGCGGGAAGCTATAGGAGCGAACCTGAAGGGAGGGGGTCTCTCACCTGTGTTCTGTAGGTTTGGTGGGATGTTGGCCAGGGGCGGGAAGCTGTAGGAGCGAGCCTGAAGGGAGGGGTCTCTCACCTGTGTTCTGTAGGTTTGGTGGGGTGTTGGCCAGGGGCGGGAAGCTGTAGGAGCGAGCCTGAAGGGAGGGGGCATGCTCATGGCTGATGCTCTTGGTCCGTTTACGACACTCCACAGCCAGACGACCTCGACACGCCTTGTGACAATTAATTCCACACGCTGTCCGAGGAAGGGAGGGAGAGATGGAGGGAGTGAGTTGGAGAGATGGGTAGAGAAAGAGGAGGGGATAGAGAGGGTGAGAGAGGGAGAGAAAGAGGAAGAGAGAGAGGGTGAGAGAGGAAGAGAGATGAGCAGAGAAAGAGGAGGAGATAGGTAGAGAGTAAGGGTGAGAAGGAAGATAGGGAACGAGGGAAGAATGCAGGATGAGATGGGGAGTAAGGGGTGGAGAGTTAGATGAAGTATGCGAGGTTGAGAAGGAGAGAGAGATAGGGGATGGGTAGGAGAGAGAGAGGGAAAGTTTGATAGAGAGGGAGGGGTGCAAATAGAATCATTGGGGCATTGGGAAGAGTGAGTGGTGAGAGGTAGGTGTGCTTACACGCAGTGCAGATACACACACACACACACACAGCCAGACAGACCCTGACAACAGCTGACAACAAAGGACCCTCTAGGAGCAGGGAGAAAAGGGGGAGCAGGGATGTCCAGGGGGTCAGTGAGAGAAATTCAGAGTAATGAAACACATACCTAGATATAAACACACACCTATACTCATTCATTTACACACACCTATACTCATTCATTTACACACCTATACTCATTCATTTACACACCTATACTCATTCATTTACAAACACCTATACTCATTCATTTACAAACACCTATACTCATTCATTTACAAACACCTATACTCATTCATTTACAAACACCTATACTCATTCATTTACAAACACCTATACTCATTCATTTACAAACACCTATACTCATTCATTTACAAACACCTATACTCATTCATTTACAAACACCTATACTCATTCATTTACAAACACCTATACTCATTCATTTACAAACACCTATACTCATTCATTTACACACCTATACTCATTCATTTACAAACACCTATACTCATTCATTTACACACACCTATACTCATTCATTTACAAACACCTATACTCATTCATTTACAAACACCTATACTCATTCATGTACACACACCTATACTCATTCATTTACAAACACGCTCAGTAAAACGTCAGCATCAGCGAAAGTTAGTTTTAACAAATGTATTCTCTCCCATATACCATCCAGACTGATCGAGACTCCACACACTCTCTCTCTGTCACACACACACACACACACACACAGTCAGACACTCATCACTACTGTTCTGCGCCAATTAATTTCAATTATCCGCTGCCACCGCCTCCCCCACTCGGTGACTGGGGCCAACGATGGTAATGGAAATGAATGGCTGGGACTTCTCATTGAATTCCACACAAGGCCCTCAGCAGAGTAGAGCAGCCTGGTACACTCACAACCGGACTCACACCCGGCACCCTAAATAGCACCCTATTCCCTAAGAAGTGCACTACTTTTGACCAGAGCCCATAGTGCTCGGGATAAAAATAGTACACTACATAACCTGAGAGACAGACACAGTCTACCGAGTGTAGTACAGACAGAGTGCAGGTGTACGTTTAAAGGCGAGTTGGAGCTAATGGAAGTCTGCCATGTGACTCATCCCAATGTCAACACATGGTCAGACCACCTTACATTATCCTCATTCAGGGATCCCAATGACAACACACGGTCATACTACCTTACATTATCCTCATTCAGGGCTCCCAATGACAACACATGGTCAGACCACCTTACATTATCCTCATTCAGGGCTCCCAATGACAACACATGGTCAGACCACCTTACATTATCCTCATTCAGGGCTCCCAATGACAACACACGGTCATACTACCTTACATTATCCTCATTCAGGGCTCCCAATGTTAATACATGGTCAGACTACCTTACATTATCCTCATTCAGGGCTCCCAATGACAACACACGGTCATACTACCTTACATTATCCTCATTCAGGGCTCCCAATGACAACACATGGTCAGACTACCTTACATTATCCTCATTCAGGGCTCCCAATGACAACACATGGTCAGACTACCTTACATTATCCTCATTCAGGGCTCCCAATGTCAACACATGGTCAGACCACCTTACATTATCCTCATTCAGGGATCCCAATGACAACACATGGTCAGACCACCTTACATTATCCTCATTCAGGGATCCCAATGACAACACATGGTCAGACCACCTTACATTATCCTCATTCAGGGATCCCAATGACAACACACGGTCATACTACCTTACATTATCCTCATTCAGGGCTCCCAATGTTAATACATGGTCAGACTACCTTACATTATCCTCATTCAGGGCTCCCAATGACAACACATGGTCAGACTACCTTACATTATCCTCATTCAGGGCTCCCAATGACAACACATGGTCAGACTACCTTACATTATCCTCATTCAGGGCTCCCAATGACAACACATGGTCAGACTACCTTACATTATCCTCATTCAGGGCTCCCAATGACAACACATGGTCAGACTACCTTACATTATCCTCATTCAGGGCTCCCAATGACAACACATGGTCAGACTACCTTACATTATCCTCATTCAGGGCTCCCAATGACAACACATGGTCAGACTACCTTACATTATCCTCATTCAGGGCTCCCAATGACAACACATGGTCAGACTACCTTACATTATCCTCATTCAGGGCTCCCAATGACAACACATGGTCAGACTACCTTACATTATCCTCATTCAGGGCTCCCAATGACAACACATGGTCAGACTACCATTATCCTCATTATCCTCTTACATTATCCTTCAGGGCTCCCAATGACAACACATGGTCAGACTACCTTACATTATCCTCATTCAGGGCTCCCAATGACAACACATGGTCAGACTACCTTACATTATCCTCATTCAGGGCTCCCAATGACAACACATGGTCAGACACCTTACATTATCCTCATTCAGGGCTCCCAATGACAACACATGGTCAGACTACCTTACATTATCCTCATTCAGGGCTCCCAATGACAACACATGGTCAGACTACCTTACATTATCCTCATTCAGGGCTCCCAATGACAACACATGGTCAGACTACCTTACATTATCCTCATTCAGGGCTCCCATTAATTCAGGGCTCCCAATGACAACACATGGTCAGACTACCTTACATTATCCTCATTCAGGGCTCCCAATGACAACACATGGTCAGACTACCTTACATTATCCTCATTCAGGGCTCCCAATGACAACACATGGTCAGACTACCTTACATTATCCTCATTCAGGGCTCCCAATGACAACACATGGTCAGACTACCTTACA
Organism: Oncorhynchus masou masou; assembly: GCF_036934945.1. Lineage (NCBI taxonomy): Eukaryota > Metazoa > Chordata > Actinopteri > Salmoniformes > Salmonidae > Oncorhynchus > Oncorhynchus masou. Next base: position 53,450,670 of record NC_088238.1, read on the forward strand.
TTATCCTCATTCAGGGCTCCCAATGACAACACATGGTCAGACTACCTTACATTATCCTCATTCAGGGCTCCCAATGACAACACATGGTCAGACTACCTTACATTATCCTCATTCAGGGCTCCCAATGACAACACATGGTCAGACTACCTTACATTATCCTCATTCAGGGCTCCCAATGACAACACATGGTCAGATGACATTATCCTCATTCAGGGCTCCCAATGACAACACAGACTACCTTACATTATCCTCATTCAGGGCTCCCAATGACAACACATGGTCAGACTACCTTACATTATCCTCAGTCAGGGCTCCCAATGACAACACATGGTCAGACTACCTTACATTATCCTCATTCAGGGCTCCCAATGACAACACATGGTCAGACTACCTTACATTATCCTCATTCAGGGCTCCCAATGACAACACATGGTCAGACTACCTTACATTATCCTCATTCAGGGCTCCCAATGACAACACATGGTCAGACTACCATTACATTATCCTCATTCAGGGCTCCCAATGACAACACATGGTCAGACTACCTTACATTATCCTCATTCAGGGCTCCCAATGACAACACATGGTCAGACTACCTTACATTATCCTCATTCAGGGCTCCCAATGACAACACATGGTCAGACTACCTTACATTATCCTCATTCAGGGCTCCCAATGACAACACATGGTCAGACTACCTTACATTATCCTCAGTCAGGGCTCCCAATGACAACACATGGTCAGACTACCTTACATTATCCTCATTCAGGGCTCCCAATGACAACACATGGTCAGACTACCTTACATTATCCTCATTCAGGGCTCCCAATGACAACACATGGTCAGACTACCTTACATTATCCTCATTCAGGGCTCCCAATGACAACACATGGTCAGACTACCTTACATTATCCTCATTCAGGGCTCCCAATGACAACACATGGTCAGACTACCTTACATTATCCTCATTCAGGGCTCCCAATGACAACACATGGTCAGACTACCTTACATTATCCTCATTCAGGGCTCCCAATGACAACACATGGTCAGACTACCTTACATTATCCTCATTC